>NC_026005.2:57088373-57219883 GCF_000442705.2 Elaeis guineensis | reverse complement strand
GGCAAGAAGGGGTTGCTGAAAGGCGCCCCTTCTTCGATCCACAATTGGAAGGGAAAATACCTCTTCGTCCACTGCCCGACCCTGAGACTGGGCCTGCCCCCTTGGGGCTCTCTGAGGGATTCTGTCCGCCGGGCCCCCAGCCTGGGGGAGGACGACCTCCAGGCTGCCCGGAAGCTTCTAGCTTATTCCGCTCCTTCCCTTCCCAATCTTCTGAGGGAGCAGTTTCTTTTCAACATCGGCCTGAGTCCCCAGGATCCAGCGAGTATTCATCTTTTACCTTATCTTCTCTTTTATGCCTTTCTTCTCTTCTTCTCTTTTTCTCCTCTGTTTCTTTCTTTCTTTCCCTTTCTTCTTTTCTTCTCTCTCTCTTTTTTTTTTTTTTTTTTAGGAATGGACGCCGAAGCAGTGCGGATGCTTGCCAGGGGCCTTAGGGCCCACAAGAGAAAGGGTGCCGCGACCTCCGGATCGGCGAAGAGGGCCAGGGCGGAGGAGTCGAGCCTGGCTGCACCCGTCCAGGTGGCCCCGGCCATCGATATTCCCTCGGATGCTGAGCCAACGGCTCCCCGGGCCTCCTCGAGGAGTCCGCCGATCGGGGTCCCCATTTCGGGGGTCCGCTCCACGGAGGCGCCCACAGCCGAGAAGAAAAGAAAGAAATCGATGGCCCGCAGGGCGAGTGGCCGCCGAACTATCGCGGACGAGTCCCTCTGCTCCGAAGAGGGGTCGAAGAATCCCTTCAACGATAGGGACTTGATCAGGCGGTTGATCGACGGTTGCATTCTGCCTGACGTCGTTGAGAGGATCGACCGCACCGATCCTGAGCAGCGGGCCTGGGACTCTTTGGGGTCCTTCCTTGAGGTAAGCGAGCCTTCATTTACATGGCTACTCGGCTTTTATTCTAATTCCCTGGCCGCCCTTGCAGATTGGGCACCAGCTCCTCGCCTATATCGAGGCGATGAGTCATGTGAGGAGGGACATCCTCCAGGTGGAGGAACGCTGTCAGGCCGAGGTTGCTGGCCTCCAAGCGAAGACGGCCGAAGTAGTCGCCCTCCAGGAGGCCCTGAAAGAGAGAAACGAGCCCGGGAGGAGGAGAGGCAGACCTTGGAGGAGTCGGCAAGAAAGGTGGAGGCCGAGGTCGCCAACCTGGCCGAGCAAATCTCGGTCCTGGTCTCGGAGGCCAGAGCCCTTGCGGTGGAGGAATTCAAGGCCTCCACAGAGATGAGGGACCTGAAGGTCCAATTTGGCCAGGAAGCATTCATTAAGGAGTTCGAGCTCTGTCAAGAGAAGGTGGCCAAAATTCCCAGAGCTCGACCTCAGCTTCCTAGGCGAGGAGTCTGAAGATGAGGCTGGTCCCTCATCAGCCACCACTGCTGTCGCAGCCCCCGCACCGGGGACGCCGAGTTCTCCACCCCCGCCCCTGAGGTCTGAGACCTCGATCTTGTACCTTTATTTCATCGCAATTTTTCTTTTCTGTTTGTCTTCAAAAATCATTCAATCAATAAAGTTGAATTTCTTGTTGCGGATGGCTTCTCCTTCCCCCCTCCTTCTCTCTACTTTTCTTCCTGCAATGAGTCGTGCTTTGATGCTTTTGCCTTCCGATGGCAGTGCCCTGCAGAAGCGCTCCCCCTGCCCTTGGGGGTCCCGCTGAAATCGATGATCCAGTGGCTGAAGAAGGAAGTCCTTCACCTGACAAAGAAGTTGAAGAAGACGGAAGGCGAGCTCCGCAAATCGAGAGAAGGTCACTTTGAAGCCACCGCTGAGGCCACCCACTTTCGAAATCTCCACGTGAAGGGGATCATGGAGTATAGCCAGAGGAAGGCGGACTTCGCAAAGGAACTCGAGGAATGCAAGAAGAGCGCCAGCGACCGAATTTGGGCTCAGGCCGCCAGGATCAGCGCCCTCAAGGTGGAACTATCAGCTGCGAAGGAGAAGATCGGCCAGCTGGAAGGAAATTCATCCCGGCTCTTGGCCCGGGTCGACGGTGACCAGGGGTGGTCGAAGAAGGTCTCCGACCTTCAGCGGCAGCTTCAGGACGCCGAGGTGAGCCACGACGTGCATCGGGCTAGCTGGTGCAGGCAGGTGGAAGAATATAAAGGGAGATTCAGGGCGGCGGCCGACGAAGTCATCCATCTCCAGAGGCAGCTGGCTAGCAGGGCACAGCTTACTTCCGCCCGAGATTCTGATGAGCTCCAAGCCCTAAGAGGCACCGTTGAGGGAATTTCTGTCTCCCTCGGGGAAAAGACAGCTGAGCTGCAACAACTGAAGATCCAGCTGGCATACGAGCAGCGGGCCGTCACAGACGCGGAGGCAAAATCCGAGGTCTTGAGGAAGAGGCATCGAGAGGCGGAAGCCAAGAGCCAGCGACTTCGTCGGGCGCTCCAGGACGCGCTGCAGAAAAGGGGAGAGCTAGAAGAAGAAATTGAGAATCTGAGGCAGTCCTGGTTAAGGGACGGAGTAGATAATTCTAGGTCGGAGGGAGCAGGGCCTCCTTAGAGCTCTTTTCGTCTTTCTGTCTTTTCATGTATTTACTTCCTTTTTATCGTTTTGCCTTTCTTTCCTTGGCCTTCCGGGCTTTGTAGCGTGTATATCGAAAATGGAATGAAAAGGGCATTTTGTGTTACCTCGTCCGCGCGTTGCACTAAATTGCCGTCCGTGAACTTTTCTTGTCGTTTGACTTGTCTGATGTAGCATCGTTAGGAGGTGCCCGATCGTCGATGCATTAGATCGCTTTTCTCATCGTACATGGCCGCAAGCCCGAGCTTGGCCGTCCGGGCCCCACATTATTTCGGGGATGTCGTTGTCTTCCTAACCGGTGTCGAAAGTCTTTTTAGCGGCCGGAGGTGTTCGGTAAGAACTCTCCGTTTCAGTTGGGATGAAGTCCTTTAGGTCTTTTGGTGTGGTTCATCCTTCATCTGTTCCCGTTGTAGTTCGTCATTCTTCCTTTTTAATTTTCCTCCTCTTCTCGGAGTGAGGGCCTTCCCCCGCTTTTCACGGGGTTGCATAGGAGCGAGGAGGTGCCGATGAGGGGCTTTTTCCTTTCACCCGATCTTGTTGGGCGGTCGGGCTTCACCACCATCAGCTCTTGCTGCAGAAGTCGTGGGTGGAACCCGGCTCCCGTAGGAGTCCGGGTGGAATCTTCCTTGGCGTCGTGTACGGAGCTCGGCTCCCGTAGGAGTCCGGGTGGAGTCTTCCTTGGCGTCGTGGATGGAGCCCGGCTCTCGTAGGAGTCCGGGCGGAGTCTTCCTTGGCATTGTGGACGGAGCCCGGCTCCCGTGGGAGTCCGGGCCTTCCACTTTGCTCGAGCCAGGGCGAGGTTCTCCTCCCGTTTCTGGCTTGGCTGTGGGGGCGCGTTAGGGCGCTGTAAGGCCTCTCCCCCCGTCCGGTCTAAAAGAACCGGACCTTCGACTTTGCTCATGTCAGGACGAGGTTCTCCTCCTGTTCCTGACATGGCTGTGGGGGTACATTAGGGCACTGTAAGGCCTTTCCCCCCATCCGATCTAAAAGAACCGGGCCTTTGACTTTGCTCATGTCAGGATGAGGTTCTCCTCCTGTTCCTGACATGGCTGTGGGGGCACATTAGGGCGCTGTAAGGCCTCTCCCCCCATCCGGTCTAAAAGAACCGGGCCTTTGACTTTGCTCATGTCAGGATGAGGTTCTCCTCCTGTTCCTGACATGGCTATGGGGGCACATTAGGGCACTGTAAGGCCTCTCCCCCCATCCGGTCTAAAAGAACCGGGCCTTTGACTTTGCTCATGTCAGGATGAGGTTCTCCTCCTGTTCCTGACATGGCTGTGGGGGCACATTAGGGCACTGTAAGACCTCTCCCCCGATCCGATTTCGAGATAGTCGGACTTTCATTTTAGGTATGTTAGGACGGGGTTCTCCCCTGTTCCTAACATAACTTTGTTTCAGGCGTTTGGAGGGGTCTTATCCAGTCGTAATAAATCCACACCAGATGGGAAGAGTATGTCAAGTAGAAAGAAATTTGGATTCAAGGTGAAATCGTAAGTGATACATTTACAGATTTTTGAGTTCCACGATCGCGGACGGCCCGCTCCTCCTTGAGGCCCTCCGGTGATGGAGTCGATGGTCCCGATGGGAGGCCGGTCCCCGGGTTGCTCCTCCCTTCTTGGCGGTTCAGGCTGCGGAAGGGCCCTTGGCCGGTCTCCTCTACCCTCAGGCCTACGGCGGATGAACCTGTCGAGTCGACCTCGCCGAATGAGCTCCTCAATCTCGTCCCAGAGCTGGATGCATTCCTCTTTGTCGTGGCCGTGGTCATGGTGGTAGAGGCAGAACTTGTTGGGGTTGCGCTTTCTGGGGTGTGTGCGCATCCTCTCCGGCCTAGGGAGCTGCTCCCTGACCTCCATCAGCACCTGGGCCTTCGAGGCGTTGAGGGGGGCATAGTTGCGGAATCTCCCTGGTGGGGAACCCCGCCGAACCCCACGATCCGGGCTTCTCTGCCTGCACGCCCGGGGTGGAGTATGGGCGCGCTTATGCCCAGGAGGGGATCGAGAACACAGCCGGGCTTCCTTTGGCCTTTTCTCAACTGCGGGCTTACTCGAGTCTCCCACTTGCCGCTCCCTCGCCGTCTCTTCATCCTTCATTTTGAAGGCTTCTTCCGCTCGGGCGTATCCTTCAGCCCGAGCCAGCAAATCAGCAAAATCCCTGGGATACTTCTTCTCCAGGGAGAACAAAAGATCATTCTTCTGAAGGACGCCTTTCAGGGCGGCCATGGCGACTGATTGGTCCAAGTTCCGGACCTCCAGCACCGCGATGTTGAAGCGGTTGATGTAGGCCCGTATGGACTCCCCTTCCCTCTGCTTGATGTTGATGAGGGACTCCGAACCCTTCCGGGGGCGCTGGCTGCTGACAAAATGGGCCACAAATTGGTGGCTCATTTGGTCGAAGGAAAAGATGGTACCCGATTTCAAAGCTGAGTACCAGTTCCTTGCCGCTCCCTTCAAGGTAGACGGGAAGGCCCGACATAGAATGGCATCAGGAGCACCGTGAAGCAGCATTATCATCCGGAAGGCCTCCAGATGATCAACCGGGTCCGAAGTTCCGTCGTAGCTTTCGAACTGGGGAAGCTTGAAGTTTGGCGGGATCGGTTCCTGCATGATCATTTGGGAGAAGGGAGGGTCAGTACAAATATCCTCACCGTAAGCGGGAGGTGCATGGCGGAGTTCTTCGATCCGTCGGTTCATCTTCTGGAACCTCCGGTCCAGGAAATCCTCTCGACTCCGAGTCTCGAAGGTTTTTTGGCAGAACGGGAGCAGGGATCTTCCAGGGATGGAGTCGTGGTCTGATTGAGGGCTCTCTACCCTCGGGTTCATTTTCCCAGGAAGGACGGGGCGGCTGGGCCAGGTGGCCCGCCCCACCGCCGGATTCTGGTGTTCTGGGGACGCCCTTACCGGGCGTACCGATGCCTGCGGCTGCTGCTGCTGCATAGCTTGCACAGCTTCGGTGAGGCCTCTGACCTGCTACACCAGCAGGTCAAACTGCTCCGCACCGATCGCCGCTGCCGGGGGAGGAGGAGGAGGTTGAGAAACAGGAGGGGAGGCCAGAGCCTGAGATCTGACTGCGGAGGCCATGGACCGCCGCGTGGATGCCTTGCGAGGAGGCATCAAGTATGGATCCCGTGGGGGAACAAGGAGTGGGTGTCGGAGGAGACGACCGGAGGTGGATCCGTTGAGCGCTCCTTCAAGAACAAGGGTACTGTGAAGACACAGGACCCCTTCCTCTAGCGCCAATCCTGTTGGTGCAAAAATCCGCTTGCGCCGGAGAAGCTGGAGTCGAGGAAGTCGCGGTCGCCACCGGGACCTGCAAAGGAAGTCTAAACCGGAGGTGGGGTTGCTCCGACAAGACCCTCCGACGCTCAAGTCAGTTCTCTGCCTCAACAAGAATGGAGTGCTTGAATGGAGAATTTAGCAGAGTTTTTAGATAAAAAAGACCAGAGCTTAGAGAATAACGTATCTGGGGTCCCCCTTTTTATATGCGGAGGGTGCCACAGACTGATAGCGACGTTCATAACCGTCTGGTAGTGGGCTGCCCAGGGTCAGGTAGAGTTTGCTGCGAAGAGTAGTGGGGTGGACCCGTGGCTATCACCGGGGCGTACCACGTGGAGTCTGTCGCGGGGAGTGGAGCGGCGTTTGTTGTCACGACTTGTCAGCGGATGGGAGAATCGTGCGGTATCCATTGCAGGAAGTGGAGCAGGATCGTGGCCATTATTGTGGCCTGCCAGGGAGTAGTGGAACTGTGCGGAATCCACCGCAGGAAGTGGAGCAGGATCGTGGCCGTTATTATGGCCTGCCAGGGAGTGCAGATCCATCGGCTGAAGTTCGGTCAGCAGACGGAGCCCGACTCCTGTAGGAGTCCGGGCGGAGTCTACTTGCGGTTGAAATTGTTGGTGGAGTCTGGCTCCCATAGGAGTCCGGAAGAAGTCTGTCTGCAGCCGTTGGAGCCGAGGACGAAGCCCGGCTCCCGTAGGAGTCCGGGCGGAGCCTTCCTGCAATTGAAGTTAAAGGCGAAGTCTGGCTCCCGTAGGAGACCGGACAAGGCTTACCGACAGCTGATGTTGAGGACGGAGCCCGGCTCCTGTAGGAGTCCGGGCGGAGTCTACTTGCGGTTGAAATTGTTGGCGGAGTTCGGCTCCCATAGGAGTCCGGACGAAGTCTGTCTGCAGCCGTTGGAGCCGAGGATGAAGCCCGGCTCCCGTAGGAGTCCGGGCGGAGTCTTCCTGCAATTGAAGTTAAAGGCGAAGTCCGGCTCCCGTAGGAGACCGGACAAGGCTTACCGGCAGCTGATGTTGAGGACGGAGCCCGGCTCCTGTAGGAGTCCGGGCGGAGTCTACTTGCGGTTGAAATTGTTGGCGGAGTCCGGCTCCCGTAGGAGTCCGGACGAAGTCTGTCTGCAGCCGTTGGAGCCGAGGACGAAGCCCGGCTCCCGTAGGAGTCCGGGCGGAGTCTTCCTGCACTTGAAGTTAAAGGCGAAGTCTGGCTCCCGTAGGAGACCGGACAAGGCTTACCGGCAGCTGATGTTGAGGACGGAGCCCGGCTCCTGTAGGAGTCCGGGCGGAGTCTACTTGCGGTTGAAATTGTTGGCGGAGTCCGGCTCCCGTAGGAGTTCGGACGAAGTCTGTCTGCAGCCGCTGGAGCCGAGGACGAAGCCCGGCTCCCGTAGGAGTCTGGGCGGAGTCTTCCTGCACTTGAAGTTAAAGGTGAAGTCCGGCTCCCGTAGGAGACCGGACAAGGCTTACCGGCAGCTGATGTTGAGGACGGAGCCCGGCTCCTGTAGGAGTCCGGGCGGAGTCTACTTGCGGTTGAAATTGTTGGCGGAGTCCGGCTCCCGTAGGAGTCCGGACGAAGTCTGTTTGCAGCCGTTGGAGCCGAGGATGAAGCCCGGCTCCCGTAGGAGTCCGGGCGGAGCCTTCCTGCAATTGAAGTTAAAGGCGAAGTCCGGCTCCCGTAGGAGACCGGACAAGGCTTACCGGCAGCTGATGTTGAGGACGGAGCCCGGCTCCTTTAGGAGTCCGAGCGGAGTCTACTTGCGGTTGAAATTGTTGGCGGAGTCCGGCTCTCGTAGGAGTCCGGACGAAGTCTGTCTGCAGCCGTTGGAGCCGAGGACGAAGCTTGGCTCCTGTAGGAGTCCGGGCGGAGCCTTCCTGCAATTGAAGTTAAAGGCGAAGTCCGGCTCTCATAGGAGACCGGACAAGGCTTACCGGCAGCTGATGTTGAGGATGGAGCCCGGCTCCTGTAGGAGTCCGGGCGGAGTCTACTTGCGGTTGAAATTGTTGGCGGAGTCTGGCTCCCGTAGGAGTCCGGACGAAGTCTGTCTGCAGCCGCTGGAGCCGAGGATGAAGCCCGGCTCCCGTAGGAGTCCGGGCGGAGTCTTCCTACACTTGAAGTTAAAGGCGAAGTTTGGCTCCCATAGGAGACCGGACAAGGCTTACCGGCAGCTGATGTTGAGGATGGAGCATGGCTCCTGTAGGAGTCCGGGCGGAGTCTACTTGCGGTTGAAATTGTTGGCGGAGTCCGGCTCCCGTAGGAGTCCGGACGAAGTCTGTCTGCAGCCGTTGGAGCCGAGGATGAAGGCCGGCTCCCGTAGGAGTCCGGGCGGAGCCTTCCTGCAATTGAAGTTAAAGGCGAAGTCCGGCTCCCATAGGAGACCGGACAAGGCTTACCGGCAGCTGATGTTGAGGACGGAGCCCGGCTCCTGTAGGAGTCCGGGCGGAGTCTACTTGCGGTTGAAATTGTTGGCGGATTCCGGCTCCCGTAGGAGTCCGGACGAAGTCTGTCTGCAGCCGTTGGAGCCGAGGATGAAACCCGGCTCCCGTAGGAGTCCGGGTGGAGCCTTCCTGCAATTGAAGTTAAAGGCGAAGTCCAGCTCCCGTAGGAGACCGGACAAGGCTTACCGACAGCTGATGTTGAGGACAGAGCCCGGCTCCTGTAGGAGTCCGGGCGGAGTCTACTTGCAGTTGAAATTGTTGGTGGAGTCTGGCTCCCGTAGGAGTCTGGACGAAGTCTGTCTGCAGCCGTTGGAGCCGAGGACGAAGCCCGGCTCCCGTAGGAGTCCGGGCGGAGCCTTCCTGCAATTGAAGTTAAAGGTGAAGTCTGGCTCCCGTAGGAGACCGGACAAGGCTTTCCGGCAGCTGATGTTGAGGACGGAGCCCGGCTCCTGTAGGAGTCCGGGCGGAGTCTACTTGCGGTTGAAATTGTTGGCGGAGTCCAGCTCCCGTAGGAGTCCGAACGAACCTTACCGGCGGTTGACGTTGGCGACGAAGCTCGGCTCCCGTAGGAGTCCGGGCGGACCTCCTGGAGCCGATTCTGCTGAGGACTTCGGCTGTGCATATTTTATACCCAACACATCAGAATGTACCAGACCTAAGAGTTCACTGGCTCGCTCACCTTTTTCAGTAAAAGGTGACTTGGTCATCTTTCCAAGAAGGCAGGACTCACAGGTTGGAAGTGGTTCACAATCACCAACTTCTAGAATTCCTTCTTGAGCCAACCTGTTTATCCTGTTCTTATTGATATGACCTAGCCTACAGTGCCAAAGATAGACTTCTGACACATTATCTATTCTAGGGCATTTACCGGAGGTTTGAACCACATTAACAGGCTGTGACTGTAAGTAAATTTTATTTATTTATCCAACAAATATTGTAACATCATTCAAAATAATTTTGCAAATATTTTTTTTTATTAAAAATTTATAACCGTACATGGCCAAAAAGTCTACAAAAATAATATTTAATAAAAAGCTTGGATAATAGTGACATTCACTCAAAATTATATTACGAGAATTGATTACAAGGTTCATGATTCCTAAAGGTAAAACTGAAACTTTGCTTCCATCTCCAACGTTCAGGAACCTCTCACCGTCATCAAATCTCCTACTGACCTGCAGACCCTGCATCGAATTGCAAATATGATAAGGGCTTCCGGTATCCAATATCCAGGCAGTAGTATCACAAATGGAAAAGTTGCAAGGTGTTATCATATAATTATCTTGCTTTTTCTTCGGCCTATTTGGGTCCAGAGAGGCAATGTATAGAGGACAATTCCTTTTCCAGTGCCCCTGCTTCTTATAAAAGAAACACTCCGCCTGGCTCTGGTCGGGCTTGCGCTTCTTGGTCTGACCCTGTGCAGATGTCCCAGCATGCGGCTGCACCTTCTTGTTCTTCTTCTTCTTGTTCTTCTTTCCTTTCTTAAAGGGTCAACGACCAGAAGAAGACCCTCCCATAATATTTACTGACTCCTTATGGAGTTAGTGGTCCTTCTCAAAGTTTTGCAGCAACCCCAATAAGCCATGGTAGTTCACTGTAGGCTTTATCATTTGAAAATGAGTAAGGAAGGGGAGGAAGGACTTGGGCAATGAATTAAGGATCGCATCCTTACCAAGCTACTCATGCAGGGAAAAGCCCAGTTTACTTAGGTGCTCAATCATTTCGATCATGTACAGTACATGATCAGTGACTGAGGCCCCATCCCTCATCCGAGTATTGAAAATGGTACAACTAGTTTTTTGCCTTCAACATCGTCAGGCGTGCCAAAGGAGTCGCTCAACATTTGAAGCATCTCCTGTGGCTGGACGTTCTCAAACCTGTGGCTAAACTCATCATTCATTGCCGCTAGCATTATGCATCGAACGGTGATCCGATCGTTAAGCCACTTCTGGTAAGTGTCTCGGACCATCCCTCTAGCATTCGGGGCTGGCTCCTCGGGTGCTGGATCCGTTACAACATAAAAGATCCGCTCATGCTCAAGGACAATTTTTAATTTTCGATACCAGCTATCGAAATTAGGTCTCATGAGCTTGTCATTATCTAATAATGACCGGAGCGACAGGGTAGTGGCCATAGCTGCATAAAGGAAAACCAGACCTCTATTAGTACATAAATTATTAATACTAAAGACTTGGACTTTAGTCTAAAGTTTCTCCCAATATTTTTACGAACTGGTAGCCTCAACCTCCAATTCAAAGAATTACTTTAATTTCTTAGTGGGTATTAGAATCCACACAGACTACACACGAGCCTAACTTTGGTTGGTCAACCCATGTGCATCTATGGGTAGGTTCATAACCAGTTGTTTCTCTAAACAACTTCTAGTAATCAATTTTGCCCCAGAACCTAATCAGTAGGCTTTGACCTCTACTGAAAATATCTGGTTAGGTCCAACCATTAACATGACTTGATTTGGTGAATCGGATCAATAAATGATCAGGCCCAACTTTGGCCAGCCAACCTGACCACCATCAGAAAGACTCAAACCAAATTATCATACTATGAATGATAATTCCATTAGTCAATAAGCACCAGGCCTTTGGGCCTCCAATGATTATTAAACTAATGGACTCATTATCACTCACTTAATGGGAGGCTATGACTTAGTTATCACTATAACTTCATCATTTTAGGGACCTAATAATTTTGAGGATTTTATTAAGTGAAGGAAGAGAAAAAATTAACCAGCCAATTTCAATCCTCCCACTGACTTCACCAAGTCAGATTAAAAAAAAATTAATTAAAGCCGGTATTAGGAGCACCTAAATCAGTCACACTAATTTATCTAATGACATGGGTGAGCCCTAATCACCAAGTGATCTAATCAAAACCTAACTCACCAGGTTGGCCAGGTAAGTGAGATCAGTGGTGGGGATATGCCATTAACTCATCAGAGATCGAATCAATGCGAGTAGCTCTCACTTAAGAACCACTGGTCAAACTGCCGAACTTACCTTAGACACCAACCGGTTCATTAGTTTTAATTTGATCAACTTAGTAAATAAGGTTCCACCGCATAGCCATGAATTAAGTCCATCTTGGTCTAGTTAAAGACATGGACCCATTCAACTACAACTATTGGAGTTGAGTCTAAAGTGTCATTGACCTAATCTAATTTAACTTTTGATTAGATTTGATCAATTACTCTATTTTAGTCCATTTCTTTAAGCTAACCTTAGGTCTAACCCAATTATGGACCTAATCCATCTAACCCATTAACCCACAAGTTTATGCAATTGTCTTAGATCCTAATTCACAATTCTAGACCAACTTGACAACACTTAATTCTTTTAATTAAGTATTTGGGCTGATGGGTCAGGGTTTGATATTTCGAAAATAATTTTCAAATTTGAAAGATTTTATTTTCTGTTCACCAAATATGTTGACTCATTTCACAAATAGATCAGCATATTTCATAAATAGCAATCCTATTGCTAATTACATAATAGAAAATAACTCAATCAAAATAAATCATGAATATTTCTTTAGATCTAATTTAACACATTCATGATAAATTTTACAATTGAACCTTTACAATTAAGTCCTTTCGCTACTTTATCTGTATGGGATATAATTACATCGGCATCCCTACCGCCATAGGAGACCCCATCGAATAGGAGGAGAGGGCCTTTAAACCCTACTTTTCTCCTATGATCGGACGGCCATGGCAACCAACCCAATTAGATTACTTGCTACTTGGATCAAGTATATCTAAATACATCAATTTTAAAATTTAAATTTTAAATTTCAAGCAAATTTTAAATTTTAAATTTCAAATTTTTGAATTTCAAATTTTGAATTTCAAATTTGAAATTTCAACCAAATTTCAAATTTTGAATTTTAAAATTTTGAATTTTGAATTTTGAATTTCAAATTTCAAATTTCAAAATTCAAAATTCAAATTTTGAATTTCAAATGTTTGAATTTTGAATTTCGAATAACTTTTAAAATTCAAATTTTAAATTTTAAATTTTAAATTTAAACTTTTAGATTACAACTTAATCTACACATGCAAATATATATATCATATCTTAGAATCCGCTCTGATACCATTTGAAGTGAAATTTGAGTGCAGGGGTAAAATGGTAATTTTAAAACTTTTTCAAAATTACTATTTTACAGTGAAAATAATTAATTAATCTAATTAATTAACATATATTTACCCTATATTAGGATTTAAATATGATATATAGCATGCATGGATTTAAATTTGAAATTCAAATTTGAACAGTAAATAATTTACTGTTCTGTGTTCAGAACACAATATCTTTGTGCGGATAGTCGATCACCGTAATTTGATCACCTTCGAAAGGCTCTGATTACCGCAATACGGCCACATAGTATGTCTGATCTCTGTGGATCATTCACATGAGGCTCCCGATCTGATCGGCTCCTCACGAGTGCTAGCTCGTTATAGAGCCCTTCGACGGCTGATGCTGATCGAACTCCTTCGATCGATGTCTGCCAATTCCACAGATACTTCAGATCATTAGCAAATATGCTTGAGAGGTAGATGATTCTCTTCCTTAAATTTAGTGGGCTCACAACACTCGTAGCTCACTAACTCACTTCCCGAACCCCAGGCTGAAACCCTAGGGAACACACTGAAAACCCTGCGCCCAATTTTCTTTCTTTTCTTTCTTTTTCTCTCGAAAGGTTTTGAACCTTCACCTCATGCACAAGGATTCCTCACACCCCACTTTCTTTCTCAGAATTTTTCTACGCACGCCCCATCCTTCTCCTCTTTTTAAAACAACGTCGAACGTGTCTTATCCGCGTGAGAAGATAAAGACAAGTGGTTATACATTTGAATTCAAATCAAATTTGAATTCAAATGCAAATCAACTCATCCCTGTCCACTTGGGTGTGAGAAGAGAAGGTGCGAGGCTGCATTGTGCATAGAAAGGTTTCATGAGAAACTCTTTCTCGTGTGAGATATGGGGCACTAAAGTGGATAAGGTCATGAAGGTGCAAGAGATAAGTTATCCATTCAAATTCAAACATGCTTTGAATTTGAATGGCTAACTAATCAATTTTATCCAAAGATTGGCGCACAAGAGTGGGCATGAGAAGGGCTTTGCGTGAAAGAAAATTTATGAGAAGTTTCTTCTCATGAATTCAAATGGGCGCAGAGATATGAAGTGGCGCAGGGATTCAAATTCAAATGGTGGTTTAATCTTAATTGAACCAACCTAATCAAAATAGGTTAAGCACAATTAGACTAAATTAAACCCAACTTAATTAAGCTTAATTAAACTCAATAAAATCCTAATCAAATCAAAAATTGACTAAGCTCAACCCCTGATCAAATCAGGGACCAAACCATCTCGATGATTAGGTCAACTCTTAACCTAATCGGGTCAAACCCAACTGAATCCAATTCAATTAGACTTGATCCAAAAATAATTACTCAATCAAATTGAGTTAATTAGTGATCAAATTACTAATTAAATCTCTCATAAATATTGAGTCCAAATCCAATGGGCAATCAGACATCAAAATTCATCGATATGAAATTCTGATCGAAAAGTCCCAAACCAGTGAGACTCTTGACCCCGGTACCCAAAATGTGTGGGACTCATAATCAGAGAATCTTGATTCTCGATCACAGAGTCTCAGACACATAGGACTTATAGTCCATAAATATTAGGACTCTTCATCAGCCATCAGATCAGATAGGAACCTCTAATGTGTGTGACCCCACAGGTTCGAACCTAAGCCGGTAGCACAGGAATCAATTTCTGTACTAATCGAAGTGACCATCTAGCAATGATACCTGATATCCGGATAGATCGAATAGTTACAATCGCAACACTCAGAACCTATGTGAATATGGTTACTGTATAATTCATCCCTTTTGACCCCTGTGTATAGGACGACTCAGGGTTAAACTGTCAACCCTGATTAGATCATCCGAGTCATGCTCAACTCAAACAGTCCTGTGACTCCTCACTAGGACTATCCTGGCCAAGGTTTTGCTAAATTGAAACACGACTGTACACAGCTCCTGAATTGGAGTGGTCAATCCCATCTTGACACACGCACCGATAAGTCAAGTACTTGACTACACCCAGCAGCCTTCCATCACTGAATTAGAAATTCAGGTAGTCCAGTGCCTAAGTGCAGTGAGTTGCTTGCAAGTCACCGTGACAGTCTCAGATCGAAGGGACATTTATACCCATATCCCATCGGAGCAAATCTTGACAGCAAAGATAGCTCCGGAGTCGATCACATTCAGTGCAGATGTACCTTTACATCTCACCTGTATGCCATACCAGTATCTCCACACTCCTTGGTTAAGAGGACAACCAACCTATATGGCACACAACAACCTATGCTCGATAAATATTGTTGTCCTTGGTAACAACGTATCATTTGGTCGCGAACAGGTTTAAGGACTAAACGATAAATCCTCTTTTATCGAGTCTAAATAGTCCTAAGGACTTCACCACAACACAGGAGTTCATTAGAAGATGATAATTTATGATGAAGAATGTCAAAATAACTTTTATTTATTTATGATTATGTACTAATACAACAAAGAACACAACCCTCAACAGGCTGACGATTGGCTTTGGGATACTATTCCCAACATGGCCAACATGGTCAATCATGTTTTGATTAGATCACTTAATGATTGGACTTGACCCATGCTAACTAAGAAATCAGTATGACTGATTTAGGTGCCCCTAGTTCAACTTGTCTTGAGCCCTCATCGTGACTTGGTGAAGTTAGTGGTAAGATTTATAGCTCGTTAGGTGGACCAGTTAAACCTAATCTTCTTTAATCTGACTTGATGAAGTCAGTGAGAGGATTAAGAATAACTAATCGAGTCTTTTTTTATCTATCATTTAATTAATTAAATTTTTTAAAATTATTAGGTTCTTAAAAATAAATAGTTATGGTGATAACTAGATCATAGCCTCCCATTAAGTTGAATGATAATGGGTCTAATAGTTAGATGATCACTAGATAGTCCCAAGGCTTGGTGTTTATCTGCTATTAAAATTATCATTCATAATATGATGACTCAATCGAGTCTCTCTTATGGGTGGTCAGGATGATCGACCAAAGCTGGACCTAATCATTTGTAGTTAGATTTTTGAGCATGATCATGTTAATGGTTGGACCTAACCAAATCTTTCAGTGGAGACCAAAGCCTATTGTTAGGATCCTGAGGCAAAATTAATTATTAAAAATTATTTGATGAAATAATTGGTTAAGAATCTATCCATAGAATGCACATGGGTGAGCCGATCAAAATCGGGCTCATGTGCAACTGTGTGAATTCTAGTACCCACTAAGAAATTAGGATAATTTTTCAAATAGGAGGTAGAGGCTACCAATTTGTTTAAAATAGTCAAAGAACCTTTAGACTAAAGTTCATATCTTTAGACTTAATCGATTCATATACTAATTAAGTTTTGATTTTTTTTTACAGTTATGGCCACCAACTTGTCGCTTCGATTGCTGTTAGACAGTGATAAATTGAGAGGATCCAATTTTGATAGTTGGTACTAAAAATTGAAGATAGTCTTGAAGCATGTGAAGATCTTGTACGTGCTAACAGATCCGACATTTGAGAAGCCCGCTCCTAATGCTCACGGTGAAGTTCGAGACACTTACTTGAAGTGGCTCAATGACTGCACCACGGTACGTTGTATTATGCGAGTGACTATAAACGATGAGTTCAATCATAAATTTGAGGAAGCTTAGTCAAAAGAAATGCTCAAAGTATTGAATAATTCTTTTGGCACTCCCGATGACGTTGAGCGGCACAAGACCAATTACGCCATTTTTAATGCCAGGATGAGGGAGGGGGCATTGATAACCGATCATATATTGTACATGATCGAATAGATCGAGCACCTCAGTAAGCTTGGCTTTTTTTTGCATGAGTAGTTTGGAAAAGATGTGATTTTGAATTTTCTATCGAAGTCCTACTTACCATTTCTCAGTCATTATCAAATGACGAAGTCTGTAGTAAACTACCATGGTCTGTTGGGGTTGCTACAAATTTTTGAGAAAGATCATTAGCTCCACAAGGAGATGGTGAATGTAGTGGGAGCATCTTCTTTAGATGGGTATCGTCCCTTTAAGAAAGGAAAGAAGAAGAAGAAAAATAAGATGCCAAGTGCTGGGGATCAGACCGTGAAGTCTAAGTCCAAGTCTGACCAGAGTCAAGTAAAGTGCTTCTACTATAGGAGCAGGGTCATTAGAAGAGAAACTGTCCTCAATACATTGCATCTCTTGATCCGAACAGATCGAAGAAGAAGGAGCAATCAGTTGCTAAGCAAGGTAATTATATGATAACTCCTTGCAACTTCTCAATTTGTGATATAATGATCTAGATATTAGATACTGGTAGTCTTATTAATATTTATAATTCATTGCAGAAACTTTAGGTCAGTAGGAGATTTGAAGATGGTGAGAAATTTCTGAATGTTGGAGATGGAAGATCGGTTCCAGTTCTAGCTTTAAAAATCATCAAATTTATATTCAATTCTTATATCATTGTTCTTAGTGATTGTCATTATTGTCCTAGTTTCTTATTGAATAAAATTTTTGTAGGCCTTCTGGCCAAAGAAAATTATAAAATTTTAATAAAAAAAATTTGTGATATCATTTTGAATAGTATTACTTTAATGCATGGACAATTGAATAATGAAATTTATGTTGTATCGCAGCCTAGTGTAATGTACACATCAAGAAAATGATCTAGGATAGATGATGTCTAGGATGGCTATCTTTGGCACTGTAGGCTAGGTCATATTAACAAGAATAGGATGAATAGGTTAATCCAAGAGAAAATTCTTAAAGACAATGATTATGAATCATTGCCAACCTGTGAATCTTGTCTACTTGAAAAGATAACCAAACCACCTTTTACTAAAAAAAATGAACGAGCCAATGATGTTCTAGATCTTGTAAATACTGATGTATATGGATCGATGAGCACAAGTGCCAAAAGAGGGCATCAGTACTTTATTACATTAACAGACGACCTATCTAGGTATGGATATATCTACTTAATGAAAAATAAGTCTAAATCTTTTGAAATATTCAAATGATTTCATAGTGAGGTAGAGAAACAAATTGAAAAGAACATTAAAACTCTTTAATTTGATTGAGGAGGTAAATATCTTTTCAGTGAATTTTTGACACATCTAGAAGAGAATGGGATTCTCTCACAATGGACTCCTCCTAGAATGTCATAGCATAATGGTGTCTCAGAAAGGAAGAATAGAACCTTGTTGGATATGGTTCGATCAATGATGGAGTTTTTGAATATGCTAATCTCATTTTGGAGATATGCGCTGGAGTCAACTTACTATGTACTTAATAGGATTCTAAGTAAGTCTGTGAATAAAACACCATATGAGATATGGACTAGACATAAATCAGTACTCTCACATCTTAGGATTTGGGGGTGTCTGACTTATGTAAGATATTTAAAAATAGACAAACTAGGACTTAGGTCTGACAAGTGCATCTTTGTAGGGTATCTTAAAGAAATCAAAGGGTATTACTTCTATCTTGCTGATGAACAGAAAGTGTTCGTGAGTAATAAAGCATATTTTTTGAAAAAAAATTTCTTAGTGAAAGAATTAGTACTTCTAAAATCAAGCTTGATGAAGTTCGATGGGTAGAAGAACCGACACAATCTAGTGAATTCGCAAAATCTGATTTGATTGAATCAAATCCAAAACCTGTTATTGATGCACCATTAAGGAGATCCAATAGAGCATTGCGCCCACTAGATAAATTGTTGCTCCATGAATTGATTTTGATGATTACAATATATTTGAGGGGTTACTAATGATTTTGGCTTAGAAAAAAATTTATTGTATTTCAAGGGCAAAATCATAATTTTATCAAATTCTGATTCGAAAGCCTCAACAGCAAGAATAGAAGATTTGTTATCTATTGAAGATAATTTTATACTTTTTGGATGGATATGTTGAGAAAAATTCAAGTTTAAAGAATTGAATCGACCCTATGAGTCGACTCCTATCAAAAGGGACTGAATGACATGGTATTTTTGGTTGGCACACTCAAAGGGGTCGACCTTATGAGTCAACCTCTGTTGCTGTGCAGGCTAAAGATACAGAATAGTTATTTTCTGTTCTGTACCACAGAGGTCGACCCCATGAGTCGACCCCTGTGCAGAGGTCGACCCCATGAGTCGACCCCCTGTGACGGAAACTTCCATAACGGCTAGTTTTCAGTTCTTTTTGATAGTATTTAATGCTCTTTTAATGATCTCTAACGGTTTTATTTCATTTCAGATTTATCTCTACCATCTATTGAAGCTGTAAATGCACTTAAAGGAGGGAAAAAGAACAGAAAAAAAAAAGTTTTTCAAGCATTCATTTCAACTCTAAGCAAAAAGACCATTTCAAGCAAAAGAAGCTTTCAATTCAAATTCACCAACCCCTCAAGAGCTCATTCAAGTCTTCAACCACCTTGAGAAAAATCACAAAAGCTTCCTTCTTATTGTGTAAAGTGTATTTAAAGTTTTATTTGCTTATTAAAAAAGCTAAATTTGTATTTTCGTATGATTAACTCACATACTCTATTTTGTCTTGATCTTTAATTTTGGAAGGATTCTAAAACTTGAAACAGTTGGTCCGAACCTTGAATTAGATTATATTGGGTTAGCTTGTATCTGAAAAATAAGTATTCTAGCTTAAGATAGCTAAAGTCTGAGGTACCGACCTTATATTCTTGATTGAATATGATTTAGTAGATTTGAATTCCCAAGTAGGAGCTTGGGGAGTGGATGTAGGTGCAAGGTTGGCACCGAACCATTATAAATCTTGTTTGTTTGTGTTGTGCTTACTAGCTCTCTTTCTAAATTTTCTTATCTTCTTGCATTCTTGCATCTAATTTCTACACCTTGCTAAAATCACTCTCTACATATATCCTGCTCATTGTTATTTAATCCTCGTAGTTCTAAATTAACTTTAAAATTTTAGAAACTCAATTCACACTCTCTCTTGGGTTGCATAGCTGGGCAACAAGTGGTATCAGAGCTCGGTGCTCTAGTTCTTTTTTGATTTAACCATCAAAGAGCTAAAGATCTATGGCAACTCATGTTGGTGCTTCACTAGCCAAGGGGCAGTCCACAAACTGACCTCCACTTTTTAATGGGTCAAACTACACCTATTGAAAAGCTCGGATGAAAATCTTTATCCAAGTACTTGACTATGATATATGGAGTATCATAGTTAATGGACCATACACACCCACTAAGATAATTGATGGTATAGAATCAACTAAATTCGAAAGAGAATGAGATGAGGTTGACAAGAAAATGGCTCAACTCAATGCTAAAGTCATGAATATTTTATATTATACTTTAGATGTTAATAAGTTTAATCATATTTCAACATGCATGTCAGCTAAAGAAATATGGGATAGATTAGAAGTAACACATGAAGGCACTAATCAAGTTAAGGAATCAAAAATTAACATGCTTGTGCATAAATATGAACTCTTTAAAAAGAAACATGAAGAATCAATAACTAAAATATTTACTTATTTTATGGATATTATTAATGATCTAAAAAGTCTTGGTAAGTCTTATTCTAATACTGATCTTGTGAGAAAGATTCTCAGGTCTTTATCGAGGACTTGGGAGGCCAAAGTGATTGCAATCCAAGAAGCCAAAGATCTGAATGTTTCATCCTTGGAGGAGCTTCTAGGATCGCTAATAACACATGAGCTAAGCATAAAACAACATCAAGAAGAAGATGTCAAGAAGAAGAGGACAATCGCCCTCAAGTCCACTACTCAACTCGATGAGAAATATGAAGAAATAGAAAATGAAGAGCAAGATGAATAAATGGCCCTTATCATTAGAAAGTTTAAAAGATTTTTGAAGATAAGAAAACAAAGGATAAGAAAAAGGCCACCTACAAAAGGAGAGTATAGCAAAGAGAAGGATAAGGAGTAACCCCTTATTTGTTATGAATGTAAGAAGGTTGGACACTTTAGATCCGAATGTCTAAAACTTAAGAAGGACCCCAAGAAGTACAAGAAAAAGGCTATGGTGGCTACATAGAGTGATAGGATGAGTCAAGCTTCGAAGAAGAAGAAGAGTCTCATGAATAAGCCAACTTGTACCTTATGGCACATGAAAATATGGTAAATGCTGAAACTCCTAATGACTTTACTTTTGAAAAACTTCAAGAGGTATTTTATGATCTAGTTGATGATCTAAAGAAGTTAGGGATAAAGAACAAAGAATTAAAATCAAAGAATCAAATTTTACTAAAAGAAAATGAGATTATTTCAAATGAAAAATTTGTCTTGACACAAAAAAATCAAAACTTAAAAAATAAAATTACTATGTTAAAATCTATAGTAGAAAAGTTCACTCTAAGTTTAAATAAACTTCAAATGATACTTGATAATCAAAAAGCCGTTTATGATAAAGCTGATCTTGGCTACAACTCTTTAAAGAAACAAAAATTTTAAAAAAATATCTATGTGAACTCATCAAGCAATAAGTTTTCAAATATTACTTGCTTTAAATATGGTAAAGTAGGATACAAGTCCTATATTTATTTCTCTAATAAATCTAAAAATTCTAATGTGAAAAAAATATAGGTTCCAAAAGGAATCATTGTGACTAACCAAAAAGGACCCAAAAAAACTTGAGTACCTAAAGTAAAAATTTGATTTTTGTATGCAGGTGTATCTTGCACCCCAAAGAATAAATCAAAAATGATATCTTAATAGTGCGTGCTCAAGACAGATGTCTGGTGATGAATCTCAATTCATCACACTTGATGCAAAAGATGGAGGGATGATCACCTTTGGAGACAATAGCAAGGGAAAGATCATCGGTATAGGTAACATTGATATCACTCCCTCCAAGTATATTGAAAATATTTTATTAGTAGATGGTTTGAAACGTAATCTATTAAGCATTAGTCAATTTTATGACAAAGGATATAAAGTTATTTTTGAATTTTTATTATGCATAGTAACTAGTCTCAATGATGAAGGTATTAAATTTATTGGGCATAGACATGGTAATATTTATATGGTAGATTTGAATAATTTTTTCAAGATAAACATGCAATATCTAGTAGCCTTGAATGCCAAAATTAATGAGATTAGTTGACTTTGATACTGTAGGCTTACACATATTAGCATGCATTCACTTTCAAAACTTATTAAAAAAGAATTGGTTATCGGTTTACCTAAATTGAATTTTGAAAAGGATAGAATTTGTGATGCATGCCAACTGGATAAACAAACAAAAGTCTCATTCAAATCTAAAAATATTATTTCAACTTCTAGGCCATTAGAATTATTGCACATGAATTTATTTGGGCCTACTAAAACTACTAGTTTAGGTGAAAAATATTATGGCTTTGTAATTATTGATGATTTCTCTCATTTTACATGAATTTTTTTTCTGGAACATAAGGATAAAATTTTTCATGTATTCTCAAAATTTTATCGAAGAGTTATAAATAAAAAAGATTTTTCAATTCAAAATATTCAAAGTGATCATGGAATCAAATTTGAAAATCAAGATTTTAAAAAGTTTTGTGATGAAAAAAGCATTGACTATAACTTTTCAGTACCTAGGACACCCCAACAAAATGAGGTAGTAGAAAAAAAAAATAGAACCCTTGAAGAAATGGCCCGTACCATGCTATGTGAAAGCATCCTCCTAAGATACTTTTGGATGGAAGCAATTAACATGGCATGCTACATTTTAAACCATGCTTTAATTAGATCAATTCTAAAGAAAATACTCTATGAGCTTTGGAAAGAAAGAAAATCAAACATTGTATTTTTTTATATTTTTGATTGCCGATATTTTGTTTTGAATAATGGTAAAGAAAGATTAGAAAAATTTGATACAAAATCTAATGAAGCTATTTTTCTTGGTTACTTATCTTCTAGCAAAGCTTTTAGAGTTTTCAACAAAAGAACTTTAGTAGTAGAGGAGTCAATACATATTATTTTTTATGAGACTAATGATCTTCCTTCAAAAAAGAATAAAGGAATTGATGATGTAGGTCCTCTCATAGAAGGAATGAAGGAGCTCACCCTAAAAGACTCAGCAATTCAAAATGAAGAAGAACATGAAAACAAACAAGATGATGAAGGTGAAGAATAATAAAAACAACCTCAAGGTATAAATGATCTATCCAAAGAATGGAGGTATGATCACAATCACTCCAAAGAACTAATCATTGGTGATCCTACATATAGAGTAAGAACTCATTCTTCACTTAGAGATGCATACAATCATTTTGTATTTGTTTCTCATTTTGAACCTAAAATCATAGATGAAGCTGAAAAAGACTATAATTGGATCAATGCAATGCAAGAAAAACTTAATCAATTTGAAAAAAATAATATATGGACTTTAGTATCAAGATCTATAAATTATCCGATAATTGGCATAAAATTGGTATATAGGAATAAATTAGATGAACATGAAAATATAATTAGGAATAAAGTAAGATCGGTTGCAAAGGATTATAATCAAGAAGAAGAAATTGATTTTGATGAGACCTTTACACCTATTACTAGATTAGAAGTAATTAGACTTTTACATGCATATGAATGCTTTATGAATTTTAAGTTATTCCAAATGGATGTCAAAAGTGCTTTTCTAAATGGTTATATTGCTGAAAAATTTTTTATAGAACAACCCCTCAATTTTAAAAATCATGCTTTTTCTAATCATATTTTTAAATTAAACAAACCTCTATATGGTTTAAAGCAAGCACCTAGGGCTTGGTATGAAAGGTTGAGTAAATTCTTGCTTAACAATGATTTTTCAAGAAGAATTATAGATACAATCTTTTTCATTAAAAGAAATCATGATGATATCTTAGTTATACAAATATACATTGATGACATTATATTTGGGTCTAATAATAAAATTTTTTATCAAGATTTTGCTAAGCTCACGCAGGGAAAGTTCGAGATGAGCATGATGGGAGAACTTACATTTTTCCTCGGACTTCAAATCAAATAAACGAAGGAAGGGATCTCCATCATCCAAAGCAAGTACATAAGAGAACTACTCAAAAGATTTGGAATGGAGATCTCTAAAGCAATTGGTACACCCATGAGCCCATCATGTAAGCTTGACAAGGATGAAGGAGGTAAAAATGTAGACTCAAAACTTTATAGAGGCATGATTGGTTCTTTATTGTATTTAACTGCAAGTAGACCAGATATTATATTTAGTATTTATTTATGTGCACGCTTTCAATCAAATCCAAAAGAATCATACTTAAATGCAGTTAAATGAATTCTTAAATATTTAAAAGGTATACAAACTCTAGGATTATGGTATTCTAAGGACTCATCAATTGACTTAATAGGATATTCAGATGTTGATTTTACTGGATGTAAATTAGATAGAAAAAGTACTAGTGGAACTTGCCAATTTTTTGGAGTTAACTTAATCTCTTGATTTAGTAAGAAGTAAAATTTGGTAGCACTATCTACGGTCGAGGTCGAATACATTGCAGTCGAAAGTTGCTGTGCTCAAATCCTATGGATTAAGCAACAACTTGAGGACTTTGACATCAAACTCAATGAAACTCCCATAAGATGTGATAATACTAGTGCTATTAATCTAACTAAAAATTTAATTCAGCACTCTAGATCAAAACATATTGAAATTAGGCATCATTTCATAAGAGAACATGTCCAAAATAAAGATATAATTCTTAATTATGTATGTACTAAAAAATAATTAGGAGAGAATTGTTTTGTGAAATTAAAAGAGAATTAGAAATCTTTGATCCTTCAGCTTAAGTATCTTTCGGATTCCAAGTTCGATTTGCCAAAAATTTATTGAACCAATTTATTTTTAAGCTAATTTCATACCTCTCCTTTCTTAAAAGCTCAAAACTATCCTTCATTTGATCAATCTCTCAAATGGACACCCTTCCCTCAAGTTACAAGCTTTTTTGAAATTTTTCTATCACCTTTTTTAAATTTTTCTTACCATGAGTCGACCCCCAGGGTCGATCCTAGGGTAAACTTATAATTTTTTTTATTAAAACCTATCGGGCTCTGTTTTATTGGGATTTCACCGATTGCAAAAAGCCGACCCCTTTGCCGTTCGTCTTTCCCATTCCATCGAATAAGATCACCTCTCTCTCCACTCTCATCTCAAAATCTCTCTTCCCACCGGATTTTCCCCTTTAAATCGCCCCCTTAGGATTTAAATCTCTCTTCTTTTTCTTCTTCATTTGGGCAGTTCGAGCTTACCCTAGCTTCAAACCCTTTTCTCCAAACTGACGGCTGTCTCCCCAAAATCTTTGCTTTTCCTCTAAAAATCTCTTCCACTCTACCACTCATCAACTCTCCTAAGCTATTTGCAAGTCTCTTCTGTCCAAAATGGCTCCCAAATCAAAGCTATCACAGAGAAGAAAATCTGTTCAAGGGTTAGACGAAGATGTGCACAGAAAAAGAATAGCTACCGAGCCCTCTTCTGCTCCAACTCTAGTTTCAGGTCCTGCTCCAGCTTCTTCATAGTCTCCACTCAGTCCAGCAAGGTACCTCTCTCCAATCGAAAAGTGAAATCCGAGAAGAATATAGATTTCAAGTTTTTTTAAAAAGAAGGGTTCTCTATTGGATCAAAGATTAAAAATCAAGGATGGAAGTTTTACTGTTTATTAAAGAAAAATACTTATATTGATTTGGTCAGAAAATTCTACTTAAATTTGAGTTACTGCAATGGAACAGTAAAATCCTTGGTGAAAGGGGTTAACATAGTTTTTGATCCATTGTATTTGGGACAAATCTCACACTTGCCTTGTGAAGGCTATACTCATATGGAACTCCCAATCAAAGAAGAAGGATTAAGTGCTACTTTAGGAAGAGCATTTACTAAAAACTTGAATAAATTAGAAGCAAAAATTCTTTCAGTTGAAATGAGGCTTTTACATCACATGGTTACCAAACTTTTTATCCCTAGGAGTGGCAGGCATGACCTCTTATCTGGTAGGGACATTTGCATCATGTACCATGTGATCACTGAGACCCATTTGAACCTTCCTGCTTTGATGTTTAAGGCCATGAAGGAGACCCTAAACAGGTCTAAGGCTCACTTGCCTTATGGTATGGCACTCATCCTGGTCTTTAGGAGGTTCGGAGTCTGTTTTGAGGGGGAGGTAGTCACCAAATTGTCACACTTTGACACCATCAACTGCCACACACTACACCGCATGGGTTTCTCAAAGACTGATGGCGATTGGTCGAAGGGTGTTGAGGAGAGAGCAGAGGAGAGAGTAGAGAAAGAGGGACCAT
This sequence comes from Elaeis guineensis, assembly GCF_000442705.2. Lineage (NCBI taxonomy): Eukaryota > Viridiplantae > Streptophyta > Magnoliopsida > Arecales > Arecaceae > Elaeis > Elaeis guineensis. The sequence continues at coordinate 57,194,295 of NC_026005.2, read as the reverse complement.
CTTCACCTCCTCGTGATCACAGAGCATCTCCTGATATTCAGTTCGTATTTGATCATGAGACTGGTCTCTCAGAGTTAGTGAGGAGGCATGCTTCAGTTCCACAGTCAGAGAGCAGGGTACATCCTTCAGAGTTCAGACTTGCAGATGATCAGATTAAGTTGATGTCCTAGTGTGTTGCCTTCATTTTATCTCAGCAGTTTGCCACCTCAGTCTTTGCTCAGAGGTCGACATCTTAGGCTGACTCAGATCAGACTTTGATCCTTCATATTTTTGCTATCTTTTAGATGCTCATAGCTCAGTCCATACGACTTGAGGAGCTTGAGGGATGTGTTCTGAGACTGACGAGCAGAGTTTTAGATTTGTAGAGGCAGGTATTAGCCTTAGCCCATCCTCAGCCGCATGAGGACATCACTGAGATCTCCAACCTGTCTGTAGAGGCGGCTAGACTACGAGGAGTTTTGGAGGGTGGATTTGATTTTTTGAGGAGAGAGATTAGAGGCTCTAGTGAGACTGTCTCTACTCAGATTGGTGTCTTGATGCAGTCTATGATGAGAGCTGTGGAACAATTGGACACCATCAGACTTTGTCTCCTAGCACAGTCCATAGCTTCCCAGGCTCCAGGATCTTTTTTGCCCTTCTGGTCGTGCTGGTACTTCTACCAGTGGCTGAGGCAGACGAGGTCGAGGATGTGCTCGTGGCTTTGATCCTGAGACTCCTCATTATATCTCTGACTCTTCTGATGCCTCTAGCCATACATCTATTAGATCTAGCATGGTTAGCCTTTTATGTCTAGGATCTTACTTATGGCCTTTGTATGTGTTGGCTGATTGGCTGATGGATAGTTATATTTTTTGTTATCCATGACTTTTGTATGGCCTATGTACTATAACTTGACTCGTATGTATTGTGACACTTATGTCACATTTTGGATATATATATATATATATATACTTTTAACTTCTATGAATATCCTTGGATTGATTTTTATGAATGGCATTAATTGAAATATCTTAATTATGTAATATGAAAAATATCTCATATATGTGCTAATAAAATATTATGAATGGCATAAATTGAAGTGTCTTAATTATATGATATGAAAAATACCTCATATATATGTTATGAAATATTATGAATAGCAATATCCTCTAAATAAGTAAATTGAAATATCCTTTATGATTGCTATAGTGAGGGGGAGTCTCTTTCATTTTTTTCTTAAAATGTGAGAATAATTATCTTAATTAATGTTATCAAAAAGGAGGAGTAGAGGAATAAAATCGAGCAATAAGCAAAATTATCTAAAATTGAGCCATAAGCAAAATTATCTAAAATCGAGCCATAAGCAAAATTATCTAAAATCAAACCATAAGCAAAATTATTAAAGTAAATTTGTCAAAAGAAAATAATCTTATAAACTATCTTAATACTAATCTTCAAACTACTCATGATGTATTTTATTCAAATAATCAGCTATAATGTTTAAGTGATGCATCTTCATAAATTTAAAATTCTTGTTTAATGCTTTATATATGTTATGTTTTGCTTTTGCTTAAGTATTTTGTCATCATAAAAAAGAGAGAGATTATTGCTTCATGAATTAATTTTGATGATTACAATACATTTGAGAGGTTACTAATGATTTTGACTTGAAAAAAGATTTATTGTATTTCAGGGGCAAAATCATAATTTTATCAAGTTTTGATTCGAAAGCCTCAAGAGCAAGAACAGAAGATTTATAATCTATTGAAGGTAATTTTATACTTTTTAGATGGATATGTTGAGAAAGATTCAAGTTTAAAGACTTGGGTTGACCCTATGAGTCGACTCCTGTCAAAAGGGGCTGAATGGCATGCTATTTTTGGCTGGCACACCCAAAGGGGTCGACCCTATGAGTCGACCTCTGTTACTGTGTAGGCCAAAGATACAGAACAGTAGTTTTCTATTCTATACCACAGAGGTTGACCCCATGAGTCGACCCTTGTGCAGAGGTCGATCCCATGAGTCGACTCCCTGTGACGGAAATTTTCATAACGGCTAGTTTTCAGTTCTTTTTGGCAGCATTTAATGCTCTTTTAATGATCTCCAACGGCTCTATTTCAGTCCAGATTTATCTCTACCATCTATTGAAGCTATAAAAACACTTAAAGGAGGGAAAAAGAAAAAAAAAATATTTTTCAAGCATTCATTTCAGCCCTAAGCAAAAAGACCTCTTCAAGCAAAAGAAGCTTTTAATTCAAGTTCACCAATCCCTCAAGAGCTCATTCAAGTCTTGAAGGAACCAAATCTAGGGTTTCAAGGTTAGATCTTGAAACTTTTTTAAGATTAGGCAACGAAAGACTAAAATAAATCAAAATTTATCTTATAAAATCAGAGAATTCCTAGATCTAAGATCCTATTACATGATTATTACATGACATTAAATCAAAAATTAAAATATAAAGAGCAAGAACTACATGTTGATCATATCAACATGTTTCTATACTACATCTAATGTATCAAAATTTATCTTATAAAATCAGAAAATTCCTAGATCTAAGATCCTATTACATGATTATTACACGATATTAAATCAAAAATTAAAATATAAAGAGTAAGAACTACATGTTGATCATATCAACATGTTTCTATACTACATCTAATATATGTAAAATATAATAGATCAGATCTATTACCTTGCAAGTTAGATGTTCTAACTTTACTGATCCGGGCTTAAGGATGATGTTGTGAGTCGCACATGCATCCGACTTCTAGAAGTCATCCACATGAGCCCATGAATCACGATCAGAAGTCCTGATCCATGAAATCAGCACAGTATGCTAGTACTGTGCTGATCCTTCTTTGATGATCGATCAGATACCTCTTTCTTCTTGATTTGGACTCTTCCAAAGATGAGAAGTAGGAGAAAGAGTTTTAGATGTGAGACACTCTTAGAAAACTCACAAATGAAGGAAGGAAAGAGGTGAACACAGCAACCTTAGAAGAAGATCCTCTTCTTCTTCTCTTTGCTCTAATCCAGACACTTAGTTTTGTGTCTATTACATCTCCATGCCCCAACACCCTTTCTCCCTTATTTTCACACACCCCAAATATCTCTCAATGCTTTATAATCCATGAAAATCTCAAGAATAAATTCATCTTAAATAAAGAGATATGAAGAATCCTTGTCTAGGTCAAATACCTAGTCAAGGAAAATCCAAACAGGGCAAGACAAGTGGTGCACAACTCTTGGATGCCCCCTCCTTCTTTTTCTACCATGGACTACCAGAAAAGGGTGCACAATATGTGCCATAAAAGTCACAAAAATTTTTAAAAAAATCTGGATAAAATCAGTGCCATAAGGAAAGAGTTTTGGTTTCCTAAAATTCTATTTCATAGAATTTGAAATCCAAAATAATTCTTACTTTGACTTGATCCACAACCACATTCCATGCAAGAGAGAAAGAGTGGAAATCTTTGGGCATGCGTGAAGGCCTGGGAGAGAAGGTTTTGTTGCACAAAATAAGAGAGAGTGGGCATGGGGGGCTAAGGTGGTGGAAGGTGGAAACCTAGTCATACTAAGATTCAATCTATAACTTGTTCAAATTTGGTTTCTCAAACCAAATCAAACAAAAACTAAATTAACTCAATTAAAATAGATTTTAACCCAATTTAGAATCTAATTTAATCAGATTAAATTAGATTTAAATCTGATTTAATTTTTTAATCAAATTAGAAATTAGGTTGACCCAAGTCCTAACTGAACTAGGACTAGTTTTTTCTTGTACTTGGCTTATCCAATAAACCAATTGGACTTGATCCAATCAAGTCCAAACAAAATCTAATTAAATTATATTTAATTATACTTAATCTAAGCTCATTGGCTTAATCAAATTAAGCCAATTAGCAATCGAATTACTAATCGATCCTCCTATAATACTTGCACTAGGTTAAATGTCAATCGTATTGATCGTTTAATCCTAGAATGATTCTTAATCGATGATCAACCATCCGATCGGATCGTGAACTCTAATATGTGTGACCTCATAGGTCTAAACCTAAGTCAGTAGTATAGGAATAAATTTTTGTACCAATCGAAGTGACCATCTAGCAATGGTACCCGACGATCGGATAGGTCGAATGTGTAGAACAACATCCTTAGAACCCATGCTGATATAGTTTCCATATAATTCATCCTCTTGACCAAAATACTCATAAGACACCTCGGAGTTCAACTGTCCACTTTGATTAGGTTGTCCACATTGTATTTCAAAATATCAAATCCATCTGATGGATTACCCTGGCCAAGGTTTTGCTAAATTGAAATACAGCGACTCATTCTTCTCCAACTCTTGGAGTGGTCAATCCCATCTTGATCACACTCCGACTTCGCAAGTACTTGACTGTGCCCAGAAGCCTTCCATTACTGAATTAAAAATTCAGTTAGTCTAGTACCAAAGCACAGTAAGTTGCTTGCAAGTCACTGAGATGATCTCAGGTCTAAGGGACACTTATACCTATATCCCATCAGAGATATTCTTGACAGCAGAATGCTCTGGAGTTGGTCACGTTCCATGATGATGTACCCTTACATCTCACCTGTATGCCATACCAGTGTCTCCACACTCTTTGATTAAGAGGATAACTAACCTATATGGCCCACAGCGACCTATGCTCGATAGAAGCTGTCGTCCTTATTAAGAGCCCATCATTTGATCGTGAATAGTTTTAAGGACTAATCGATAAATCTTCTCTTTATCGAACCTAAATAGACCTAAGGACTTCATCACAATAACGAAATTCATTAGAAGATGAAAACTTATGATGAAATTATCAAAAATATATTTTATTTATTAACAAATCAATTATAATACAAGGTTGCTCAACCATCAACAGGTTGATGATTGGCTTTTGGGACATATTTTCCAATAAATCTCACTTATCCTAAAGCCACTCGGTATAGTATCTAATACCCATCTTCAACTTGTAGTTGTTGAACTCCTTTGTCGCCAGGGCTTTAGTGAAGGGATCGGTCAGGTTCTCCTTTCTGTTGATCTTCTGAAGGTCAACGTCACCTCGATCCATGATCTCCCGGATCAGGTGGAAGCAGTGCAAAATGTGCTTCATCCGCTGGTGTGCTTTGGGTTCCTTCGCCTGAGCAATGGCACCAGTGCTATCGCAGTAGAGCAGGATCGGACCATCGAGGGAGGGTGCTACTCTGAGCTCGATGATAAATTTTCTCAGCCACACAACTTCCTTCAGGGCATCTGATGCTGCGATCTACTCTGCCTCACAAACAGAGTCTGCCACAGTATGCTGCTTGGAACTCTTCCAGCAGATCGCTCCACCATTCAGAGTAAAGATATAACCCGATACGCTTCTGCTGTCATCATGGTCAGATTGAAAGCTAGAGTCTGTGAACCCCATAAGTTTCAGATCTGACTCACCATAAACCAACCATTAGTCCTTAGTATTTCTCAAATACTTAAGGATGGCTTTAACCACTTTCCAATGATTTTTTCCAGGATCAGATTGGTATCTACTAATTACTCCTAGTGAGTATGCCACATCTGGCCTTGTACATGTCATGGCATACGTGATAGATCTCATGATCAAAGCATATGGGACTCTACTCATACGCTCTCTCTCTTCAGGAGTTGTCGGACAATCTTTCTTAGAGAGAGAAATTTCATGGCCTATCGGTAAATAGCCCCTCTTGGATTTCTCCATGTTGAACCTCTTCAGCACAGTATCTATGTACGTGGACTGAGATAACCCAAGCATCTTTTAAGATCTATCCCTATAGATCTTCATCCCTAGGATGTAGGATGCTTCACCCAAGTCCTTCATGGTGAACTGCAATAACAACCAAACTTTTATTCTCTGTAGTGCGGAGATATCATTCCCGATTAAGAGAATGTCATCCACATATAAGATAAGAAATACCACAACTGGATCATTTGCCTATTTATAGATGCAGGGTTCTTCTCTATTCTTAACGAAGCCATACATTTTGATCACCTTATCAAAATGCATGTTCCAACTCTGAGAAGCTTGCTTCAATTCATAAATGGATCTCTGAAGCTTGCACACTTTGGACTCATCTATGGATGTAAACCCCTCAGGTTGTATCATATACACCTCTTCGATCATCTCTCCATTCAGGAAAGCTATCTTTACATCTATCTGCCAGATCTCATAATCCAGATGGGCAGCTATTGCAAGCATTATTCGAATGGATTTGAGCATTGCCACAGGAGAGAACGTCTTGTTATAGTTAATACCATAATATTGACGATACCCCTTGGCAATCAGACGGGCTTTATAGGTCTTCACTTTTTCATCTGTGCCCCTCTTCCTTTTGAAGACCCATTTACACCCAATGGGTTTAACTCCTTCAGGTCGGTCAACTAATGTCCATATATCATTGACCTTCATAGACTCCATTTCGGATTTTATGGCTTCAAGCCATTTCATGAAATCAGATCTCTGCATTGCATCCATATAGGTGATCGAATTCTCATCATTCTTATCGAGTTCGATGGGATTACTATCTCGGACCAAAAAATCATAGTATCTGTCCGGTTGATGTGGTACTCTATCGGATCACCTTAATAGTGCAGGTACATTGGGCTCTGGATCTGATCTAATCAAATTCGACTCAGGTTCAGCTATTGGTGTTGGTTCTTCTAACTGTTGAACTTCATCAAGTTCAACCTTAGAGGCAACGGTTTCTTCATCAAGAAACTCTTTTTCTAAAAAAGTTGCCTTAAGACTGATGAACACCTTTTGTTCATCAGCATGATAGAAAAAATATGCTTTGGTCTCTTTGGGGTACCCTATGAATGTGCATTTATCAGACCTAGATCCAAGTTTATCTGTAACTAACCGTTTGACATAGACCGGATACCCCCAGACCCTAAGGTGTGAAAGTGCTGGCTTACGCCCTGTCCATATCTCATATGGAGTCTTAATTACAGACTTACTTGGAACCTTATTTAACAGATAACTTATCGATTCGAGTGCATATCCCCAGAAGGATATCGGCAAGCTGGCAAAACCCATCATGGATTGAACCATGTCTAACAGAGTCCGATTTCTCCTTTCAGACACACCATTATGCTATGGTGTTCCTGGAGGAGTCTATTAGGAGAGAATCCCATTCTCTCCTAGATATGTGAGAAACTCACCAGAAAGATATTTCTCTCCTCGATCAGATCGAAGAGTTTTAATACTCTTTCCAGTTTATTTTTTTACTTCACTTCGGAATCGTTTGAACATTTCAAATGAATCCGACTTATATTTCATCAGATAGACATATCCATATCTGGATAGATCATCTGTGAAAGTGATGAAGTAGAAATATCCACCTTTAGCACTTGTTCTCATGGGCCCGCATACATCAATATGTACTAGGCCCAAGAGCTCAATAGCTCTTTCACCTTTTTTAGTAAAAGGTGACTTGATCATTTTATCAAGAAGACAGAACTCACAGGTTGGAAGTGATTCACAATCACTGACTTCGAAGATTTCCTCTTGAGTCAACCTGTTTATCCTGTTCTTATTTATATGACCTAACCTATAGTACCATAAGTAGATATCTGATACACTATCTAATCTAGGGTGCTTGCCTATAGAATAGACTACGTTAACAGGTTGTGATAACATATACACACCATTGTTCAAATGTCCACAAAAAATAGTAACACTATTCATAATGATATTACAAACTTGTTTCTTTATTAAAATTTCATAATCATTTTTGGCCAAAAGGCCTACAAAAATAATATTTAAAAAGAAATTGGAATAGAAAGTACAATCATTAAGAACAACGGTATGGGACTCAAATACAAGTTTCAAGATTCTTAATGCTAGAACTGAAACTGATCTTCCATCTCCAACGTTCAGGAACCTCTCATCTTGCTCAAATCTCCTACTGACCTGCAACCCCTGCAATGAATTACAAATATAGTAAGGGCTATCAGTATCCAATACCCAGTCAGTTATATCACAAATAGAGAAATTGCAAGGAGTTATCATATAAATACCTTGTCCAGCAACAGCTTGCTTCTTTCTCTACCTGTTCGGATCCAGGGAGGCAATGTACTGAAGATAATTCCTCTTCCAGTGCCCCTGCTTCTTGCAAAAGAAGCATTCAGCTTGACTCTTATCGGGCTTGATATTTCTGGTCTGGCCCTGTATTGATGTCCCAGCCTGAACTTGCACCTTCTTCACTTTCTTCTTCTTGTTCTTCTTTCCCTTCTCAAAGGGTCGAAAACCAGAAGAAGAACCTCCCACTAAGTTCACCGACTCCTTGTGGAGTTGGTGATTCTTCTCAAAGTTCTGAAGCAACCCCAGTAACCCGTCGTAGTTTACTTCAGGCTTTGTTATTCTATAATGAGTGAGGAATAGGAGACAAGACTTGGGCAGCGAGTTTAGTATTACATCTTTTCCAAGCTGCTCATGCAAGGGAAAGCTAAGCTTGCTCAAATGCTCCATCAGCTCGATCATGTACAATACATGATCAGTGACAGAGGCACCATCCCGCATTTTGGTATTGAAGATGGTACAACTAGTCTTGTACCTCTCCACATTATTGGGTATGCCAAAGGCATCCTCCAACACTTGAAGCATATCCTTTGGCTGAGCCATCTCAAATCTGTGACTGAACTCGTTGCTCATGGCAGCCAGCATGATGTAGCACACCGTGGTCCGATCACTGAGCCACTTCTGGTAAGTATCTCTGACTGTTCTACATGCATTGGTAGCTGGCTCCTCAGGTGCAGGATCCATTATCACATATAGGATCCGTTCATGCTCTAGGACAATCTTCAACTTTCGGTACCAGCTATCGAAGTTGGGTCTCACCAAATTTTTATTGTCCAACAATGATCGGAGCGATAGGGAAGTGGCCATATCTGCACAAAAGAAAATCATAACCTAATTAATAATTGATTCATTAAACCTAAAGATTTGGACTTTAATCAAAAGATTTCTTTCACTATTTTATTCGAATTGGTAGCCTCTACCTCCAATTCGAAGAATTACCCTAATTCTTTAGTAGGTACTAGAATCCACTTAGACTGCACACAAGCCCAACTTTGGTTGGCCAACCCATATACATCTAAGAATAGGTTCATAACTAATTATTTTTCTAAATAATTTTTAGTAATTTTAATTTTGCCCCAGTCCCTAATCAGTAGGCTTTGGCCTCCACTGAAAAGGTCTGGTTAGGTCCAATCATTAACATGACCATACTTGGCCCATCGAGCCAATAGATGATTAGGCCCAACTTTGGTTGGCTAACCTAACAACTATTTAGAAAGATGTAGTCAAGAAATCATATTATGAATGACAATTCTATCAGCTTATAAGCACCAGACCTTTGGGACTCCAATGATTATCCAATTGATGGACCCATTATCATCCACTTAATGGGAGGATATGATCTAGTTATCATCATAACTATTTCATTTTAAGGACCTAATAATTTTAGAGGATTTAATTGATTTAGAGGAGGAGGTCAGATGAACCAGCTTATCATGATCCTCCCATTGGCTTCACCAAGTTAGCTTACGGGAGACCAAGGGCTGGTCTAGGAGCACCTAAATCAGTCACATTGATTTACCTAGCTGACATAGGTCAGCTCGAATAGTCAAGTGATCCGATCAAAATATAATTTCACTAAGAGGCCAGGTAAGTTCGATCGGTGGGAGGGTTTGCCAAAGCTTGCCTTAGACACCATCAGAAATGACCAGGTAAGTGGGCTGCCAATTAAAAACCATCTGTCTGATTTACTTTAGACATCAACTGGTTTAATTAGTTTCAATTAGATCTACTTAACAGTTCATGCTAGACTGTTTAGTCAAGAATCAAGTCCATTTGATTCTCATTAAAGATATGGACTTGACCAACTACAACTATTGTAATTGATCTAGAGAATCCTTAACCTAATCTAAGATAATAATTGATTAGATTTAGTCAATTCTCTAATTAAGTCCTTCTTTAATCTAACCTTAGGTCTAATGCAATTAATGGACCTAATGCCCACTAAGCCATTAATCCAATGTGTTATGGTTTGTGTCTTAGGTTCTTCAATTCACAATCCTAGAACCTAATCAAACAACTTCTTAATTCTCAATTAAGTTTTGGATTGAGAGTTGGGGTTCGGCTTTTCAAAAATAATTTTCATATTTGTAAAATATTTTTACAACATGGTTCTACCAACCAAGTTGCATGTTTGATTCATAATCAAAATACAAGTAAAATAAGCATGAAACTACTTCAGATCTAATCTAAATAGGTTCATGTAATTGAAATAATTTCAACTTTAAACTGTGCAAATTTTCCAGACAAATATATGATGGTTCTTTGCATGGAAATTATTAATAAAAAAAATTTAATTTTAGATTTAAATACCTTTTAAATCTAATAAATCATAAATTTAATCTAGATCACATCTAACAAATTTATGATTAAAGATAGATCTACAAAAACTAGGACAACCTTTGCACTGTAAGGGATAAACCTTACAGCAGGACAACCTACAGTTTGTGATTGTTCTAAAAATTTTAATTTTAGATTTAATAATCAGATTATAAATTAGATATAATCTAAGAAATAATCTATGCATGTATAAATAATCATGTAATAAATAACCTAGGCTCTGATACCAATTTGAAAAAATCAGATTTAGGGTTTCAGGGTTAGATCTTAAAATTTTTGCAAGATCAGGCAGCGGAAGACTAAAATAAATCAAAATTTATCTTATAAAATTAGAGAATTCCTAGATCTAAGATTTTATTACATGATTATTACATGGCATTAAATCAAAAATTAAAATATAAAGAGCAAGAACTACATGTTGATCATATCAACATGTTTCTATACTACATTTAATGTATGTAAAATATAATAGATCAGATCTATTAGCTTGCAAGTTAGACATTCTAACTTTGCTGATCCGAGGTTGAGGATGATGTTATGAGCTGTACACATATCCGGCCTTTAGGAGTCATCCACACGAGCTTACGAATCACGATAAAAAATCCTGGTCCAGAAAATCAGCATAGTATGCTAGTACTGTGCTGATCCTTCTTCGATGGTCAATCAGATGCCTCCATCTTCTTGATTTGGACTCTTTCAAAGATGAAAAGTAGGAGAAGGAGTTTTATATGTGAGACACTCTCAGAAAACTCACAAATGGAGGAAGGAAAGAGGTGAACACAGCAACCTTAGAAGAAGACCCTCTTCTTCTTCTCTTTGCTCTAACCCAGACACTTAGTTTTGTGTCTATTATATCTCCACTCCCCAACACGCTTTCTTTCTGATTTTCACATGCCCAAAGGTCTCTCAATTCTCTATAATTCATAAAAATTTCAAGAAAAAATTCATCTTAAATAAAGAGATATGAAGAATCCTTGTCTAGGTCAAATATCTAGTTAAGGAAAATCTAAACAGGGCAAGACAAGTGGTGCCCAACTCTTGAGTGCCCCCTCCTTATTTTTCTATCATGGACCACCAGCAAAGGGTACACAAATATGTGCTATAAAATCTATAAAAATTCTAAAAAAAATTTGAATAAAATCAGTGCCATAAGGAAAGAGTTTTGATTTCCTAAAATTCTATCTCATAGAATTTGAAATCCAAACTAATTTTTACTTTGACTTGGTTTACAACCACATTCCATGTAAGAGAAATAGAGTGGAAATCTTTGAGAATATGTGAAGGCCTGGGACAGAAGGTTTTGTCCCACAAAATAAGAGAGAGTGGGCATGGGGGCCTAAGGTGGCACAAGGTGGAATCCTAGTCTTACTAGGATTCAATCTATGACTTGTTCAAATTTATTTTCTCAAACTAAATCAAATCAAAATCAAATCAACCCAATTAAAATAGATCTTAACTCAATGAAAAACTTAATTTAATTAGATTAAATTAGATTTAAATTATATTTAATTTTTTAATCGAATTAAAAATTGGGTTGACCCAAGTCCTAATTGAACTAGGACTAATTTTTTTTTGTACTTGGCTTATCCAATAAACCAATTGGACTTGATCCAATCAAGTCCAAACCAAATCTAATTAAATTATATTCAATTAGACTTAATCTCAGCCCATTGGCTTAATCAAATTAAGTCAATTAGCAATCAAATTGCTAAGCGATCCTCCTGCAATACTTGCACTAGGTTAAATGTCAATCGTATTGATTGTTTAACCCTAGAATGATTCTTAATCGTTGATCAACCATCTGATCGGATCATGAACTCTAATGTGTGTGATCTCATAGGTCCGAACCTAAGTTGATAGTACAGAAATAAATTTTTATACCAATCGAAGTGACCATCTAGCAATGGTACCCGACGGCCGAATAGGTCGAATATGTAGAACAACATCCTTAGAACCCATGCGGATATAGTTTCTATATATTCATCCCCTTGATCAAAGTGCTCATAGGACACCTCAGAGTTCAACTGTCAACTTTGATCAGGTTGTCCACATTGTATTTCAAAATAACAAATCTATCTGATGGATTACTCTGGCCAAGGTTTTGCTAAATTGAAATATAGTGACTCATTCTTCTCCAACTCTTGGAGTAGTCAATCCCATCTTGATCACACTCCGACTTCGAAGTACTTGACTGTGCCCAAAAGCCTTCTGTCACTAAATTAAAAATTCAGTTAGTCCAGTACCAAAGCACAGTGAGTTGCTTGCAAGTCACTGAGGCAATCTCAGGTCTAAGGGACACTTATACCTATATCCCATCAGAGACATTCTCGACAGCAGCATGCTCTAGAGTTGGTCACGTTCAATGATGATGTATCCTTATATCTCACCTGTATGCCATACCAGTGTTTCTATACTCTTTGATTAAGAGGACAACCAACGCATATGGCCTACAGTGACCTATGCTCGATAGAAATTGTCGTCCTTATTAATAGCCCATCATTTGGTCGTGAACAGTTTTAAGGAATAATCGATAAATCCTCTCTTTATCGAACCTAAATAGTCCTAAGGACTTTATCACAACAATGGAATTTATTAGAAGATGAAAACTTATGATGAAATTGCCAAAAATATTTTTTATTTATTAACAAATCAATTACAATACAAGGTTGTTCAACCGTCAACAGGTTGACGATTGACTTTTGGGACATATTTCCCAACAAGTCTTCAACCACCTTGAAAAAAATCACAAAAACTTTTTTTTTATTTTGTAAAATATATTTAAAATTTTATTTGCTCATTAAAGGAGCTAAATTTATATTTTTATATGATTAACTCACATACTCTGTTTTGTCTTGATCTTTAATTTTGAAAGGGTTCCAAAATTTGGAAAAGTTGGTCCGAACCTTGAATCGGATTGTATTGGGTTGGCTTGTACCCAAACAATAAGTGTTCTAGATTGAGATAGCTAGAGTCAGAGATACCGACGTTGTATTCTTGATTGAATACGGTTTAGTGGATTTGAATTTCTAAGTAGGAGCTTAGAGAGTGGATGTTGGTGCAAGGTTGGCACTGAATCACTATAAATTTTGTTTGTTTGTGTTGTGCTTACTTGCTCTCTTTCTAAATTTTTTTATCTTCTTGCATTCTTGCATCTAATTTCTACACCTTGCTAAAATCACTCTCTACATATATCCTACTCATTGTTATTTAATCCTCGTAGTTCTAAATTAACTTTAAAATTTTAAAAACCCAATTCACCCCCCTCCTCTTGGGTTGCATAGCTGGGCAATATAGATAATATGATTTCTTGATCCAGGATGCAGATCTTGTTGAACTCGATGAGAACAATGAAGATCAAATCTCCTACATGGATGCAATATAGAAATCTAACTTCGATAAGTGGCTTGAAGTCATGAAATCCAAAATGGAGTCCATGAAGGTCAATGATGTGTGGACATTAGTTGATCCACCTAAAGGGATAAAATTCATAGGGTGTAAGTGGATTTTCAAGACGAAAAGAGGCACAAACTGAAAGGTAGAGATCTATGAAGTCCATCTGGTTGCCAAAGGGTATCATCAATGTTATGGTATTCACTATGATGAGACATTCTCTCCTGTGGCAATGCTGAAGTCCATTCGGATCATGCTTGCGATAGCTACATATCTAGACTATGAAATCTTGCAAATAGATGTGAAAATAATTTTTCTCGATGATGAACTGGAAGAGGAGGTGTATATGATACAACATGAAGATTTCACATCCACAGATGAGTCTAAAGTATGCAAGCTTCAAAGATCCATTTATGGATTGAAGCAAGCAAGTAGGAGTTGGAACATGCATTTTGATAAAGTGATCAGAATGTATGATTTCGTTAGGAATGGAGAAGAACACTGCATATACAAATGGATTAACAATTCTATTATAGTATTTCTTATTCTGTATATGGATAATATTCTCTTAATCAGAATTGACGTTCCTGCATTACAAGAAATAAAGGTTTGGCTATCATCTCAGTTTTTCATGAAGGACTTGAGTGAGGCATCCTACATCCTTGAGATGAAGATCTATAGAGATAGATCAAAGAGGATGCTTGGATTATCCTAATCTATATACATTGATACCGTGCTGAAATGATTCCACATGAAAAATTTCAAAAAAAGCTATCTTCCGATAGGCCATGGAATTACTCTCTTAAATAAAGATTATTTGACAACTCCTCAAGAGAGGGAGTGTATGAGCAGGATTCCATATGCTTCAGTAGTAGATTCTATAATATACGCTATGACATATACAAGACCAGACGTGGCATACTTACTAGGATGTTGGAATTCGAGGTTTGGGGTGTGCATGTGTGTTTCAAAATTTTATTTTTTAAACACCGCAGTGGAAGAGAAGATTAAAACACCTTTAAATTCATATGATGCATGCATAAAAATACAAACCAAAAGGATCTACTTCATATGCTGAAATTGTATATTTGCTGAAATTTAACTTATGATCAAACATATATCTGTTTCGTAATTTTTTTCTTCAAATCTGATTTTGGAAGAGAAGAGATTTTCTTCTAGCTACATAAGTGTCCGACCTCTACGGGTATTTATTTGAGATCAGTTTGGAACAGTATTTTTCAAGTTGAATTTTTTTCTCTAAAAAAATTTAGTCTGCTGAATTTGAACGTAGCCTGAATCATGATCAACTCTTGATCTCTTTCTTTGATCTTCTTCTTCTCATCTTCTCTTGCCTTTCTCCCTTGCTTTGTGCTACTACCAAACATCAAGAACTAGCAAAGGAGGGGATGCCCAACAGCTTGGGTGTGGAAGAACTTGGGACACCCCAAAAGATGGGGCGTGTGGGACGCCAAGAGAGAAGAGAGAGAGAGGAAGAGAGGGCATGGGGCGTCTCCAAAGGTTGGCATGGGCTGCTGGTTGGATGCTCTAGGGACCTTAGGGGAGGTCCCTTTAAATAGGAATAAAGATTGAATCCTATTCAATCACATAATACAAGTCCTACTTGCATTAGGTTTCCTTATAACTTAAGTTATTTGAGTTCCCTTAGGAAACCTATTAAGCGCCAACTCTTGAAGCCCTTGCACCCATTATTTCACATCCTCTTTTGCACCCAAGGGATGCCCCATATGAAATCAAAAGGCCCTCTAATCATGAGACATGCCCAACTTGATCAAATCAAGATGGCGCCCAAGAATAACTATCAAGAAAATTAATTAGGATCTTGTACCCTTAATTCATATGATCCAAAATCTTAAACACCCATCAATTGGAGTCCAATGAATCTAATTCATTTAGGTTATTAGCAGGTAACTAAATTTGAATTATCTTATCAAATAAAAAATCCAAGTGTAAAGAGAAAATTAGGTCCAACCATGTGCTAGCAAGATTATCTTGAACCCAATCAGATTTCTCTAAACCCAATTAACACTTCATAAGCTCAATTGCTTATTTCAGGCCTAATCTCTTTGTTGTGTAACTCCATAGATTCAATTCTATCTAGTAGTGAGATATACAATGATCTCTATCAAAGTATCATTGAAACTCTTTTCAATGGATCGGAATAATTTCACTCTAACTCATCAAGAATTGTTGACCAAGAACAATCCTAGTAAGCTCTCACAATCCATCAGTGACACCTACAGTATGTAGTGACAACCCAGTAGATCTGAAATGAACTGTCACGCCCCCGACCCGAGATTATGAATCGAGGGTTATGGCAACCGCCGCATACTCATAGAAATTTTTTTCCCATAAGCATGCAAGGCATTTCATCATGATATCTTACACATAAAGTTAAATATTTTTTTTTCAATTTTTAATAATCAAACCTTGGTTCAAATAACAAATCAAAATTCAGTGTTCAAAAGAAAATAATTATCTGACAAAGTCAACACTTAAAAATAAAAGTCTTGAATCAATTCTGAGAAAATCCTAAATCAAATGAGCTAACTCCATCTCTAATCGCTCTCCCAACTGAAATCCCACATCATGCTAATTTTTTGGATTTGTAAGAAAAATATAAAATTCATCATGAGCTAAATAGCTCAGTAAGCAGTGTATACCTTTAACTGAATGAATCAGGCAATAATACTATACATATCAATTTACTGATAATAATAAAATCAATATGTAATTTCATGAAATCATAATCATACTATCAATCATATATAAATTCAATTCATCAAAATTTTAAATTATGCTTATCATCTTAAATTCATCAATTTCTTAAGTTCTTCTTACCAACCATGACTATGACCATATTTTTCCTGTGGCAGGGTCATAATACCGCGTATCTGCTTGCGGTAGGCTATGAATCATCTGACAGCCAAGTCCTTTGGAATCACTGGTCTCGCTGGTGGTTAGTCGCTGGTCTCTTTGACGACATGTCGCTGGTCTCGCTGGCAACATAAATCCTCAGGATAATCAATTGCCAACGTATGTGCCCCCATTGACGGGGTCCTTTACATAGTCAGGTTATTAATTCATATTATTTTTTAATTCATATATTATTTTCAAAAATAATATAAATAAATGATATTCAAGTCAAATCAATCATATCACTCATTATGATCATACATCATCATAATAATTTTGCAACAAATAACTTCATAAATAATTTTTATAATTAACTTCAATCACAAATAATTTCAACAATTATTTTCAATAAATATTTCAATCATAAGCATGCCATAAATTTATTTAATTCAAAATTTATAATTTACCAAATAAATTTAATAAAAGTAAACACTACTTACCTCAAAACAAAATTCAAACTAAAAATTTTAAAAATCTTGAAAATCGTTCTCGGGACTTGATACGTCAAATATCATATTTTGATCAAAATTTTATCAAATTAAAAAAAATTAAAATTTATTAAAATCCAATGTCCCCACATGGACTAACTAGACGACAGCGTCTAGGATTTTTGAATTGATCCCTAAAAACTCTTCTTATATTTCTTTTAATTATTATTATTATATTATAATAATAATAATTTTTTTAATTTTATAAATCCTAAAAATGTAAGAGAGAGAGAGAGAGAGCAGAAAGTTTCTCTCTCCCATTTCTTTTTCTCTCTCTTTTTTTTTCTTTTTCTTATTTTTCTTTTCTTTTTTTTTTCTTTTCTCTTTTTCTTCTTTTTCTTTTCTCTTTTTTCTCTTTTTTTTCTTCTTTTTTTCTTCTTTTTCTTTTCTCTTTTTTTTCTTTTTTTTCTTCTTTTTCTTCTTTTTTTCGGGCTCCTTCCTGGTCGAAATAGGGGACCGACGGGTCCCCTCCTTTGCCCGACCGTTCAGGCCACGACCGTCACGGCGGAGGCCAGCGACAGAGGGGGGCCACTCTCCCGGGTTCGGAGAGGCAAGGCCGGCGGTCGGTTGTGATCACCGACGCTGGAAAACCTAAGGGAAGAAGAGACCAAACAGGGGTCTCTTCTCCGACCAAAAATCGGTGACACTCGTCACTGGCAGTCGTGCACAGAGGCACGAAAAGAAGGGGAAAGAAGAGAGGAAGTAGAGGATAACTTACTTCAGCCTCCGATGACCTCATCGGTGAGCAATCATGGTGAGAACAAAATGAGTATTCACGGCTCCAATCAAAAAAATCAGGGAGGAAAAGAGGGGAAGAGGATCGATGATCGGCTTCTAAGGAAGGGGAGGGTCTTTTTATAGAGAGCCCTAGGACTCCCGATTGTCGGGGTTCAATCGAAGAAGAAGACTCCTACCGGGAGTCTTCTTCCCGGTTCCCCTGCTTTCTTTCTTTTTTTTTTTTTTTTGGGCTTGGGTCTTGCTAGTTGGGCTTGGGCTTTGAGCTATAACATTCTTCACCCCTAAAAAAAATTTTATCCTTGAAATTTTTCATACCTGTGGTCTCAAAGAGCTGGGGATATTTTTGCTTCATTTCTTCCTCTAGTTCCCAAGTAGCTTCTCTTTTTGAATGTCGACTCCATTGTACTTTGACATAAGGAATGTTGCGATGTCTCAGCACTTGTTCTTTACGGTCCACGATCTGTATCAGCTATTCTTCATATGATAACTCCTTTCTAGCTTGCAATGGTTCAAGTTCCACGATGTGACTTGGGTCTGATAAATATTTTTTTAACATAGAAACATGAAAAATATTATGAACTCCTACAAGTGAAGGTGGTAAGGCAAGTCTATAAGCCACCTCACCAATTCTTTTCAAAATCTCAAACGGGCCCACATATCTAGGATTCAATTTACCACGAATGCCAAATCTTGAGATTCTTTTTGAAGGAGATACTTTGAGAAATACATGGCACCAATTTGAAATTCTAATTTTCATCTTCTATTATCTGCATAACTTTTCATCTGCTTTGTGCTGTTCGAAGTCATTCTTTAATTAATTGAATCTTCTCGACTGCTTGTTGAACAAGTTCGGGACCCAATATTCTCCGCTCACCAACATCATCCCAGTGAATCGATGATCGACATCTTCTACCATATAATGCTTCATAAGGTGCCATACCAATGCTGGCCTGATAACTGTTATTGTAAGCGAACTCAATCAAAGGTAGATGCTCATCCCATGAACTTTTTATATCCAAAATACAGGTTCTCAACATATCTTCTAAGATCTGAATAGTTCTCTCTGACTGACCATCAGTCTGTGGATGAAAAGCTGTACTGAAGTTCAATTTTGTTCCTAATGCCTTGTGTAAGCTCTTCCAAAACTAAGATACAAATCTGGTGTCTTGATTCGATACGATGGTCACCGAAATTCTATGTAGCCTTACAATTTCTTTCATATATAATTTTGCTAGTCTTTCCAAAGTAAATCTAACTCTAATTGGTAGAAAGTGTGCAGACTTTGTCAATCGATCTACAATCACCCAGGCTGCATCATTTTTACTTGGAGTCTTCAGTAGTCTAGTTACAAAATCCATAGTGATATGTTCCCACTTCCATACTGGAATATCAAGAGGTTGAAGTAGTCCCATAGGTCTCTGATGTTCAGCTTTAACTTGTTGACACACCAAACATTGAGCCACGAATTGAGTGATCTTTCTCTTCATATTATTTCACCAGTACATTTCCTTTAAGTCTCTATACATCTTAGTACCCCCGGATGAACTGTATAACCGGTCTGATGTGCTTCCTGAAGTATTTCATGCTTGAGTAGTGAATTATTGGGTACGTAAATTCTATTTTTAAAACTCAACAAACCATCATCATGTATCTTGAATTCAGATTGAACACCAGCTTTCACTGAATTCTTTATTTTTATTAGTTGTGGATCATCATTCTGGGCAATTTAATTGTTTCAATGAGTATTGGCTGAACCCTCATGTTGGCTAATCGTACTGTTGAGTCATATATTTGGATATCTAATTTCAGTTTTCTTATATCCTCCAATAATTGGCTTTGCTGTGTGATTAAAATCGTCAAATTTCTCATGGATTTTCTACTAAGGGCATCAGCAACGACATTAGCTTTTTCGGGATGATAATGGATTGTTAAATCATAATCTTTCAACAGTTCTAACCACCTTTTCTGTCTCATGTTTAATTTCTTCTGTGTAAAAATATACTTCAAACTCTTATGATCAGTAAACACTTCACACTGTGCACCGTATAAGTGATGTCTCCAAATTTTTAGGGCAAAAATCACTGCAGCTAATTCCAAATCATGTGTCGGATAATTTTGTTCATATGGTTTGAATTGTCTTAAGGCGTAGGCCACTACCTTACCATGTTGCATCAATACACAGCCGAGTCCCTTTTTAGATGCATCACTATATATTATAAATCCTTCATCTCCTGTTGGTATAGTAAGGATAGGGGTTGAAACTAATCGTTGTTTTAACTCTTGAAAACTCTGTTCACAATCTTCGATCCACTCGAATTTAACCCCTTTTTGAGTAAGATGAGTCAAAGGTGCAGCTATGCGGGAGAATCCTTCTACAAATCATCTGTAATAACCTACCATTCCCAGAAAGCTTCAAATTTTGGAAATATTTGTAGGTCTATTCCACTACATCACAGCTTCCACTTTTGTTGGATCCACAGAAATTCCATCCTTAGACACGATGTGTCCTAAAAAGACTATTTTGTCCAACCAAAATTCACACTTCTTAAATTTGGCATAAAGCTTTTCTTTCCTCAATATTTGTAGTACACACCGTAAATGTTCTTCATGCTCCAATTTGCTCCTTGAATATATCAAGATATCGTCAATAAATACGACAACAAACTTATCAAGATAAGATTTGAATATTCTGTTTATTAAATCCATAAAGGCCGCTGGAGCATTGGTTAACCCAAAAGGCATCACTAGGAATTCAAAATATCCATAACGAGTTCTAAATGCAGTCTTTGGTATGTCCTCTATTTTGATTTTTAACTGATGATATCCTGAACGAAGATCAATTTTTGAAAAGACTTGTGTACCTTGCAGCTGATCAAACAAATCATCAATTCGAGGTAGAGGATACTTATTTCTGATAGTATTCTTATTCAACTCTCTATAGTCGATACAAAGTCTCATACTACCATCTTTCTTCTTCACAAATAAGACTGAAGCTCCCCAAGGAGATACACTAGGCCTTATAAAACCTTTATCCAACAAATCCTGAAATTGATCTTTTAACTCCTTTAACTCCATAGGGGCCATTCTGTAAGGAGCTTTAGAAATCGGACTAGTATTGGGTGCCAACTCAATGGTAAATTCAATTTCTCTGTCTAGTGGTAGTCCGGTTAAATCATCAATGAATATATCCGAAAATTTATTTACGATAGGAATATCCAGTAACTTTAATTCATCATGTTCTTTATTCTTTATTGATACTAGGTAACCTCTACATCCCTTTCTTAGCATCTGTCTAGCTTGCACAAATGAAATAATACGTGGAGGGGTGATTCTTGTACTTCCATCAAAACTGAGTGTCAATTCTTCCGGTATATGAATGTTCACTCTCTTTCCATAACAATCCACAGAGGCATGATAAGTAGCAAGCCAATCCATTCCTAGAATGACATCGAAATCATGCATATTTAGGACCACCAAATCTGTCGGTAATTCTCTTTCTCCTATTCTAATACTACATGACTTGCACACACTTTCGGTACTCAAAATACCACCTACTGGTGTCTCAATATATAATTTGGTTTTCATAGGTTCACATACTATATCATATTGTCTAATAAAAGTAGTGGATATAAAGGAGTGTGTAGCACTAGAATCAAACAAAACTGAAGCAGGAATACCGAATACAGGAATAATACCTGTCACCACAGCATTAGAGGCCTGAGCATCCTGTTGTGTGAGTGCATAGATCCTTCCTTGAGTTTTCGGCCTTTGACCTCCATCCTTTATTTGTGTGGGTCTATTCTCATTCCTCTGGGGGCAATCTATAATTTTGTGTCCTTTCTGTCTACAGCTAAAACAAGAACCAGTATTCCATGGGCAATTAGAAGACTCATGCTCTCTTCGACCATATCTCGAACATCTAGCTACCTCATTCTCACGATTCTTATCATTTGCTGGCTTCTTTGCTGGACCCTTATTGTTCTGATTTCGTCCTTGAGTTTCACCAAACCTATTTCTCTTCTTCTAATTCCATTCTCTCTCCGCATATGCTTCATTAACTTTCCTCTCAATTATTAGAGCTTTATTCACAACTGAGGCATAAGTAGTTAACTCATAGGGTATAACTTGTTTTTTAATTTCTGTCTTTAGTCCCATTTCAAATTTATGTACTCTGTCTTGCTCAATCTCAACTAATCTTGGAACAAACTTGGCTAACTCCATGAATTTAGCTTCATATTCTGCAACGGATCTGTTCTCCTACTTCAGATGAATGAACTCCTACTCTTTCTGTATTCTGACACTTCGAGGAAAGTATTTATCAAAGAATTCATCTCGAAATCTCTCCCAAGTGAGTGGTATCCTATCATATTCATATTTTTGTTCAAGTATACGCCACCAGTTGTATGCCTCGTCTTGTAACAGATATGCTGTGTAGCGGATCTTCTCTTCATCGTGGCATTCTTGCACGATGAATGCCTTCTCCATTTCTATAATCCAGTTATCTGCTTCTAGTGGCTCGATGGTCCCTTTGAAGGCTGGAGGGGCTAGCTTCTTAAACTCGACGATATTGTTTCTCTGCATCGGATGTTCTCCATGTCCAGATGTCGGTAGAGGATGCTGACGTGGCTGTGCATGTTGTTGCTGAAGTAACTATTGCTGTGTTTGAACTACTCCGATCAGAGTTTGCATTAGTTGAGTCATGTTCGGCTCCTCCTGTACTGTCGGAGTATTTTCGATAGGATCAAAGATTCCCTCCTGTTGAGATGTGCTGCTATTCAATTGGGGAGTGTTATCACCAAGTGGATTTGATATCCCTCTGACCGCTCCTTGAGTATTCTTCATTCATCGTGGAGGCATTTTGACCTATGACAAATTTGAGATAATAACTTATCCTTAATAAGGTTATAAACTTACTTGAGACAGGTCAGATCATAATCATCATAACTAACCTCTCAAATTTCCTAATATCTACCCATCACTCGCTCATTCTATTCTACATGTCTTTATCTATCTACTTATGCTCAGATCATAATTGTCACACCCTCGACCCGAGATTGTGAATTGAGGGTCATGGCAATCGCCGCATACTCAAAAAATTTTTTCCCATAAGCATGCAAGGCATTTCATCATGATATCTTACACATAAAGTTAAATAATTTTTTTTTTCAATTTTTAATAATCAAATCTTGGTTCAAATAACAAATCAAAACTCAGTGTTCAAAAGAAAATAATTGTCTGACAAAGTCAACACTTAAAAATAAAAGTCTTGAATCAATTATGAGAAAATCCTAAATCAAATGAGCTAACTCTATCTCTAATCGCTCTCCCAACCGAAATCCCGCATCATGCTAATTTTCTGGATCTGTAAGAAAAACATAAAACTCATTATGAGCTAAATAGCCCAGTAAGCAGTGTATACCTTTAACTGAATGAATCAGGCAATAATACTATACATATCGATTTACTGATAATAACAAAATCAATATGTAATTTCATGAAATCATAATCATACTATCAATCATATATAAATTCAATTCATCAAAATTTTAAATTATACTTATCATCTTAAATTCATCAATTTTTTAAGTTCTTCTTACCAATCATGACTATGACCATATTTTTTCTGTGGCAGGGTCATAATACCGCGTATCTGCTTGCGGTAGGCTGCGAATCATCTGGCAGCCAAGTCCTTTGGAACCACTAGTCTCGCTGGCAGTTTGTCGCTGGTCTCTCTGGCGACATGTCGCTGGTCTCGCTGGCGACATAAATCTTTAGGACAATCAATTGCCAACGTATGTGCCCCCATTGACGGGGTCCTTTACATAGTGAGATTGTCAATTCATATTATTTTTCAATTCATATATTATTTTCAAAAATAATATAAATAAATAATATTCGAATCAAATCAATCACATCACTCATTATGATCATACATCATCATAATAATTTTGCAACAAATAACTTCATAAATAATTTCTACAATTAACTTCAATCATAAATAATTTCAATAATTATTTTTAATAAATATTTTCAATCACAAGCATGCCGTAAATTTATTTAATTCAAAATTTATAATTTATCAGATAAATTCAATAAAAGTAAACACTACTTACCTCAAAAGAAAATCTAAACTAGAAATTCTAAAAATCTTGAAAATCCTTCTCTGGACCTGATACGTCAAATATCATATTTTGATCAAAATTTTATCAAATTAAAAAAAAAAATAAAATTTGTTAAAATCCAATGTCCCCACATGGATTAACTAGACGACAGCATCCAGGATTTTTGGATTGATCCCTGAAAACTCTTCTTATATTTCTTTTAATTATTATTATTATATTATAATAATAATAATTTTTTTAATTCTATAAATCCTAAAAATCTAAGAGAGAGAGAGAGAGCAGAAAGTTTCTCTCTCCCTTTTCTTTTTCTCTCTATTTTTTTTCTTTTTCTTCTTTTTCTTTTCTCTTTTTTTTTTCTTTTCTCTTTTTCTTCTTTTTCTTCTTTTTCTTTTCTCTTTTTTTCTTCTTTTTCTTCTTTTTCTTCTTTTTCTTTTCTCTTTTTTTTTCTTCTTTTTCTTCTTTTTTTTCGGGCTCCTTCTTGGCCGAAACAGGGGACTGGCGGGTCCCCTCCTTTGCCCGGTGGTTCAGGCCACGACCGTCACGGCGGAGGCCGATGGTAGAGGGGGGCCACTCTCTCAGGTTCGGAGAGGCAAGGCTGGCGGTCGGTTGTGATCGTCGGTGCCAGAAAATCCAAAGAAAGAAAAGACCAAATAGGGGTCTCTTCTCCGATCAAAAATTGACGACACCCATCATCGGCAGTCGTGCACAGAGGCACGGGAAGAAGGAGAAAGAAGAGAGGAAGTGGAGGATAACTTACTTCAGCCTCCGGTGACCTCGTCGGTGAGCAATCATGATGAGAACAAAATGAGTATTCACAACTCCAATCAAGAAAATCAGGGAGGAAAAGAGGAGAAGAGGACCGATGATCGGCTTCTAAGGAAGGGGAGGGTCTTTTTATAGAGAGCCCTAGGACTCCTGGGGTCCTAGGACTCCCGATTGTCGGGGTTTAATCAGAGAAGAAGACTCCTACCGGGAGTCTTCTTCCCGGTTCCCTTGCTTTCTTTCTTTCTTTTTTTTTTTTGGGCTTGGGTCTTGCAAGTTGGGCTTGGGCTTTGGGCTATAACATGAACCTTAAGGTGTAGTTAACATGTGATTCAGTCCCTCTATCGTAAGTCCCGACTAGATGACAGGTCATGGATAAATCATCAAACCTCAACATCAGTCATATGATAGATTCGATCAGCTCAAGTCCAATTATGATTTCTATGGAAACTCCTTTTCATCTATCACACTACTGTGGCCATATATTCTCAAACTTAGCCTCTCAAATCTCATAGGACTACTCTTTTCTATCAAGATCAATAGATTCCATCTTGATGCATATCCTACTCCTATAGTGGACCAACTGTCGCCAACATCCACTACAAGGGCTCATTAAGATCCATATTTACGTGTCAATCAAACTCTAGTAGTCTCACTGTGAGTAGTAGTACCATCTCAGATCAAAGGATCAGTCACACAACTACAATATTGAGACAATCACTGATGATCGAATAAAAATTTAAGTGATCTCTCGTATGGTCATGCTCAGTACTAGTTGTTCTTTAACAACTATCTGCACTCGTCTCTAGTGTCTCTACACTATAGACCAGAGACTCATCTATCCCAAAAAAAGTGATCTGTGCATCGGTCTATTTGAATCAATCACCATCCTCATGATGATACTATGATCGAGAGCATTTAGAAATTAAATACATGTCTCTAATTCTCAACTCTTTGAGAATATGTATCAAAAGTTATTCCATAAATGATTCAAGGACACATCACACTTGAATAAAAAATAAACTTGCCCTTTTATTGATCAAATCAATGTATAAAGTATAAAATTATATCTCAAATTTATTACAATGTATCATCCATATTGGTTTCTAGGGCATACATCTAACAATCTCCTACTTAGACTAAAGCCAATTGGCCACAAATCTAAGTCCTATCTTCTCAAGGTAGACTTCCATTTTTGGTTGGCTCAATTGCTTCGTCAGTGGATTTGCCATGTTGTCCACAAAGTCTACCCTTTACATTTTGACATATTTCTTTTTGAGGTAGTCGCATATGTTATGATATCGCCGCTCGATGTGCTTTGATTTTTTATGAGACCTCGACTCCTTAGCAAGTGCTATGGCTCCATTGTTGTCACAGTAAAATGGTATGGCATCTGATGTCATAACCTCAAGTTCTGCGATAAACTTCTTGAACCAGAAGTCTTCCTTTGTAGCATTCAAAGCAGCAACATACTCAGTCTCTGTGGTCGAATCTGCTATAATGGGTTGCTAGGAACTCTTTCAGCTGACTGCACCACCATTGCAAATGAACATATATCCTGATGTAGACTTTCTATCATCAGAATCAGATATGAAGTCTGAGTCAGTATACCCCTCGACTTACAACTCAGAATCTCCTCTAAAGATCAAGAATAAATCTTTAATTTTTCTCAAGTACTTAAGGATGTTCTTCATAGCTATCCAATGCTCCTCTTCTGGATTCGACTGATACCTGCTCGTGACACTCATATTAAGGACAATATCAGGTCGAGTACATAGCATGACATATATGAGGCTCCCTATGGCTGAGGCATAAAGAATCTTACTCATGCATTGAACTTTCTCAAATGTAGTCGGACATATCATCTTAGAAAGATTAATACCATGCCTAAGAGGTAAAAGTCTTCTTTTGAAATTTTCTATGCTGAATCTCTTCAGTACCTTCTCTATGTACAACTTTTGTGACAAGCCTAGCATCTATTTAGGTCTATCCCTATAGACTTTTATTTCGAGAATATAGAATGCTTCTCCTAGATCTTTCATGGAGAATTCTTTGGACAACCATCTTTTAACCATGGTCAGCATAGGAATATCATTTCTATTGAGGAGAATATCATCCACGTACAATACGAGAAATGTTATTATGCTCCCACTGACCTTTTTGTATACATATGGTTCCTCTTCATTCTTGATGAAATCAAATGATTTGATCGCATCATCAAAATGATGATTCCAACTCTGAGAAGCTTGCTTTAATTTATATATGGACCTTTATAGCTTGCAGACTTTATGATCACCATCACCAGATGTGAAACCCAAAGACTGCTCCATATAAATATCTTTATCAAAATATCCATTCAGGAAAGTAGTTTTTATATCCATCTATCAGATTTCATAATCATAGTAAGCTGCAACAGCAAGCAGAGTATGGATGGATTTAAGCATGGCTACGGACGAGAAGATTTTCTGATAGTTAATGCTCTCACATTGATTATAACCTTTAGCCACAAGCCTAGCTTTATAGGTCTTTACCTTACCATCGGTATCTATTTTTTTTTTGTAGATCCATTTACACCCAATGGGTACGATATCCTCAAGTGGATCCACTAAGGTCCATACTTAGTTCGAGTCAATTTTTGACTTCATCATATCTAACCATTTCTTAAAATCGATGTCAGACATCGCCTCGTCAAAGATATTAGGATCATCACCATGACCCCTATCTCTTATAAAAAATATTTTCTTTACTTTCTCCGTAAGCATACCCATATACCTTTGAGGAGGTCGGGAGACCCTGCTAGATCTATGAGGTGGTAAAGGAACATCGACTACTGGCTCATGAATAACTGATTCCTAAAGATCTATAGCTTTTTGCTCTTCAGAGATCTTCTCTTCGAGCTCAACTAACCTCCTAGTGCCACCATCCTGAATAAACTATTTTTCTAGAAATATGATGTTCCAACTCACAATCACATTATGATCTTGTGAAAAGTAAAAGTAGTATCCAATGGATCCTTTTGGATACCTTATAAAATGAGCTATAATAGATCTATCCTCTAACTTATTAGCCATCTGTCTCTTCATATAAGCCGGACATCCCCAAGTCTTAAGATAACCTAGTCTCGACTTCTTACCAAACCATATCACATATGGTATGGTAGGAACAAACTTTAATGGAACCCTATTCAATAGGTGAATGGCAGTTAATAAGGCATATCCTCAAAGATATAACAATAGATCAGTGAAGCTCATCATGGACCTAATCATATCCAATAGAATCCTGTTCTTCCTTTCGGATACCCCGTTGAGCTGAGGTGTTCCAAGACGAGTCCATTAAGAGACTATGTCATTGTTCTTAAGATATCTCAAAAATTTTTGATTAAAGTATTCACCTCTTCGATCAGATCGAAGAATCTTAATGGGTTTACTTGTTTGTTTTTTTACTTCATGTCTAAATTTTTTGAATCTTTCAAAGATTTTAGACTTGTGTTTCATCAGATACACATACCCATACCTAGATAGATCATCGATAAAGGTAATGAAGTAGCTATAACCACCTCTGACCTGCACATCAAATGGCCCAAATACATCGATGTGTACCAGGATAAGTAACTCAGTGGCCCTTTTCCTATGTCCTACAAAGGGTAACTTGACCATTTTTTTTGAAGATAAAATTCACAAGTTGGATAGAACTCTGGGTTAAGAGTGTTAGATGTGTGCCCGAGATGCCAGATCGGCTGACATATTCCTGTACAGATCTAAGGATAAATTTATAATTTTGACTATAAATGAATAAAAGGGTTATTCTTCTATCACATTGTGTACATTGTGTCTGTGATACATTCTTTGAGTTAGTGGAAATATAAATTCATATTTTCAAGAGTTGAAAATTTAAGGTATGAATTTACATAACTAACTCATAAACAGCTCCTGACCATAGGATCATCATGAGGATGGTGATCGATCTGAAAGGTTGGTGTACGATGGCTTCCTTAGGATAGATATGTCTTGAGTCTACGGTGTGGAGACACCGAAGTAAGAGTACAAGTATTCATTGAGAATGAGAGTACTAAGCATGACCATATCAAGCAGTCATAAGAAAGTCTATCTTCTCGTCAATGACTAGCTCGATGCTGTAGTTGTGTGTCTAGTTCTTTGACCTGAGGTGCATCAACAGTTCATCTTGAGTGTGTTATAGTTTGACTACACCATAACTCGATCTCCTAGCCATTCGAAATCCTGAGGTGTATGTTGGCTGTAGCATATTCATTGTAAGAACTAGGTCGCATCAAAATGATATCTATCAACCTCGATAGATGAGAGGAGTAGTCCTATGATAATTGAAAGATCAAGTCCTTAAGCCCATGGCCATGGCAGAGTGAAATAATGAAAAAGAGTTTTCCATTAAGATTTCACATCGGACTCGGATCGATTGATTAACTCATATGACTGATGTTGGGTTTGACGAGTTCACCTTAATCCTAATTCAGTCGAGACTCATGATAGAGGAACTCAATCACACAGGTAACTACATCGAGAGGTTCATCTTCAATTTTGATAGATTGCCACCACATACTTTTAGGTGTCACTGGTAGATTTTGAGAGCAATAGAATGATATTGATGATCGATCATTCTAATTGTCTAAATTAGAAGAATTCTGGTCCATCGAAAGGAGTTTCGATGATGTCGATGATGAGATCATGACATGTCTCATTACCATACGAAATTGAACCTAACTGGGTCACACAAATAAGGGTTAGTGTCTGGATGTCATCAATTGGGCTAACTCAATTGATTTGGATTAGATCTAATTAGGTTCAAAGAAATCGTGCTAGTACACGATTGAGCCTAACTTTCTCCTCGTATAATTTTTTCTATCTCTACTGAGCTAAATATGATTTGACTCATCCAGAGAACCTTAAAAAAGTTTCTCTCAGTCTAAATAAATTTTGTCCAGCTCAGAAAAGGCTTGTCTTAATTCATGAGATGAATTTAAGACAACACCTGCTAATTCCTAGCACCTGCCAATTTCATTTTAGGACATCTGTCAAAAGTTGATATATGGGTCTTAAACTGAAGAGGGTTTATTGAAGGATTTTTGTGGAGTGTCCACATATCAAAACCCAATTGAATTGGGTGCCATAATCAGATTATAGCATGAGCCCAATTGGATTAAAGTGGGCGCCCCAAATGGATAAGAACCAAAGAGTCCTGATAAACATGGACTCTTTGGCACCACCTTGCTTGAGCTTATCCATTGTTGGCACCAACTTAGGAGAGAGGGTGGGGTTCTTATCTGATATAATCAGATGACATCACTCCACCAATCAGAATTTTTTTAGAATTTATTGGAATTTTTTGATTGGTTGAATGATGTGGCACTGCGCAGCATACAGGGTCTATATAAACCCTGCTACGCCTAGGGTTTCATGGAAGAAATTATTTTATACACAAAACCTAATAGCTGCCACCCCCTACCCTCTTCTCTATGTCCTCCCTACTCTCCTTCCTCCCCTCTTTATGTCCAAAGAGTTGGACGTCCATCTGGCAAACCAAGGCGTGGTGATGCCTGGAATAGAAGGCTGCAGGATATCTTCGACAGGCTGCTGCTCCAACTTCAGAAGTAGTTCTGAAGTACTTTCAAATCAGATAAAGATCTAATTTTTGTAGCATAGATTCATGAGGAGAAGATGTTCCAAATCCTATCTGAGTGGATACCGGTAGAGGTCAGACACTTGTGTGGCTACATCAGAACCTTGGGCTGTGCAGAGATCATCTATAGAGTAATCAGATTACCCTTGAGGTACTTCTTCTTTCATCATAGATTTAGATTTAATTTTAGATTTTAAATATTAGATAATAAAATTAGATCTAGAGAATTAGGTCTAAAATATGTAGGATAAAATTTTTTAAAATTATTTCATCCCAGATTTGATGAAATCTGGAAGATCCTACGAGGAAAAGCGATTTTCCTCCCTCAAGTGGTATCAGAAACAGGTTGTTGGCTCTATTTCAGATCTATTTTAGATCTGATTTTAATTTTTATTTATTTGATATTAAAGATTTTAGATGTCATATCAGATGTGATAGGATCTAAAATTAAAATATTTAAAAATTAAATCTAAGAAGATCTAACATGCATGAGATGCATGACTAGACTAGGATTAGTTGAATCCATGAATGATCTTAAGTTTTATATTTTAATGAGATTAAAATATGAATTAAATATAATTTATTTTTTATTTTTTTGATGTTATAATTATTATAATTAGATCAAAAAATAAAATTTTAATTATTCTATAAAATTGATCTGCAGCATGCCTAGACTAGTTGTAGAATTGTTCTAGTAATTTATCTAGAATAGATTTAATTTTGAATAGTTTAATTTAAATCTTATTTTTTAGATATTACATGTGATGTATCAGATCTGAAAGCATGTTAATTAGATTAATTTTTGATACATGATATGTATGCAAAGCATGTATTAGTTAGATCTTAAATTGTATATGTGATATGTTAATTTAGATCTAACTAGTTTTGTAGTTAAATTTATATTTCTGATTAAGGTATTCCTCATGGCCGTCTGATCATAAGAATAAAGTAGAGTTTTAAGACCCTCTCTTTTCATTCAATGGGGTGTTCATATGACGTGTAGGGGTGCCGTGCATTCATCCTTAATCAGAAATCAAAAGTTACTTTTCTGCAAAACTCTAGATCTTGAAACCCTAGGATTTATTTTACATGCTTTGTTTATGAACCTAAACTTAATTAATGAATTAAGCTTATGAAATTAAGTTAGGTCTAAAATTGAGAATTTCAGATCTAAGATATTTTCATAAAATTGGGTTCGGGCTTGGGTAGCTCAATTAGGTCTAGCAGTTGATCAAACCAAATCAAGAGTTGGTTAGGTGGGATCATGCAAGCTAATACTTGACCAGCCTAATAGGATTAAGTCTTGGTCAAGATCGAATCACATTTAGATATGACTCGATCAAGTTAAGACCTAATTTGGCTCAGTGGTTAGAGCCTGGATTGTAGGCTAACCCAATTAGTTCTGGTTCGACAATTTGGTGTCTAAGGTAAGTTGGACAGATACGACCGACTGATTTTTAATTGAGAGCTACTCGACTCGAATGCGTTCTTATCAAGTTAATGGCATATCCTTCCCACCGGTCTCACTTACCTAGCCATATGTGTCGACTCAGTTCTGATTAGAGGTAGCTAACAATTCGAGCTAACCTATGCCACTAGGTTAGTCATAATTGTTATGACTATGTCAAGTCAAGTTTAATGAGACCTAAATAATTTTTTCTAAGAAAATATTAAGTCTAGGTCTTCCACCATTGTGGATGTGCGGGCCCTTCCCGGGGTTGATTGTTCTCGACTGGTTATAGTACCTCAGTTGCATCGGGAAGATGCAATCATGTCCATTAGGCATTGGATGCTATGGATTAGAGGATGGGTTGGGCTCAATATTTTGGAAACGGTGAGGGACCCAATCAGGAATCTAGTTCGTGCAAATGGTGGGTTTGACTTAACTAAGGATTGGAGCAATATCTCAGACACGGTGAGCTTCATGAATTAGAGACCAAGTTTTGGGTGCACCATGATTAGAGAATCATTGGACAAGAGTTGTCCACTCATCGGTTGACCCATCACTAATAACTGTTAGGTGAGGTGGTGAGCCAGTCGGTGAGACCGCACCACCCACTAAAAATCACTGATCACGAAGATTTTCACATATCTACCAAGGGAGTATAGGGATCTGAGAAAATAGTGGGAGCCTAATTTGTTTAAAAATTAAAATCCTAAACAAATTGGTTGAGTCTAATTATAAAATCTAACTAGAAACTTTTGACTCTCTATAGGAAACATGTCTACCTCAAACCCCCTGACCAAAATTCTAGACATCCATAGACTGACTGGACCCAATTTTAAGGACTGGTTGAGAAACTACAGAATTATTCTAGATTTCAAAAAATAGACTCATGTCTTGGACCAGGATCCACTTGCCATACGAGCACGTCCGACTATTGAACAGAGAGCATCTCTGAAAAAGTGGACGGATGATGATAATAAAGCAAGGTACTACATGTTGGATGCAATGTCTGATGACTTGCAGCACCAACATGAGAACATTTTGACTACCCATCAAATGTTAGCTCACCTACAAGAGTTGTTTGGTGAACAGAGTCGCACGGCCAAGTATCAAGTCTGTCAAAGACTTTTTAAGGCCAAGATGCGTGATGGGCAATCAGTCCAAGATCATTATTTGACAATGATCTAGGATCTTGAGGAGCTTGAGAAGCTCGGTATCATCTTAGATAAAGATTTTCAGATTGATGTGATCCTTCAGTCCTTGTCCAATGTATATGGTCAGTTCATCATGAACTTCCATATGCATAAGATGCAGTATACCTTAGTCGAGTTAATGAACATGCTGGTTACGGCTGAGCTTTCTATAAAGGGTTCAAAAGGCTCAGTTCTTACTGTGGAGTGAACTTCTTCCAAGAGAAAGTCTTTTGGAAAGAAAAAGAAGTCTGCGAAGAAGCAGAAGGTGGATGGCAAGAAGAAGAAGACAGAACCGAAGAAGAAGGCTGCTGATAAGAGAAAATATTTACACTGTCAATCAGACGGCCATTGGAAGCGAAACTGTCCTCAGTACCTGGCCACCCTGAAGAACAAGAAGGATGGTCCTTTTGGAGATATGCTCATTTTAGAATCTTATCTTACAGTTTCTTCTGCATCCAGTTGGATGCTTGACTCTGGTTCTAGTGCTCATTTGTGCACTTCTATGCAGGGTCTTGAGGAGAGCAGGAGGCTGAGGGATGGGGAGATGATCCTACGTATCAGGAACGGAGCAAGAGTTGCTGCTGTGGTCGTGGAAACCTACCCTTTGCGATTATCGTTAGAATTAGATTTAGTTTTAAGAGACTGTTATTATGTGCCTGCAGCAAGCAGAAATTTGATTTCTGTTTCATGTTTAGCACAAGAAGGCTATGTGATTAGCTTTCATAAGGACCATTGTAATATTTTTTATAAAAATAATAAAGTTACAAATAATTTTCTTATTAACGGTCTCTATCAGCTACATATTGATGTATCTGTATTTAATATGAGCAAAATGTGAATGCCATAGAAATTAAAAGGCCTAGAGATAGTCTAAATGATAAGTATCTATGGCACCTAAGGCTAGGTCATATAGCGGAAGATAGGGTTAACAAATTAGAGAAATCTGGACTACTGAGTCCATTGACTTCCGAGTCATATCCAATTTATGAATCATGCCTTCAAGGCAAAATAACCAAGCTTCCTTTTGTGGGACATGGGGAAAGGGCCACAGACCTACTTGCCCTAATACATACGGATGTGTGCGGCCCATTTGATGTGCCGGTTAGAGGCAACTACATCTACTTCATTACCTTTACTGATGATATGTCTAGGTATGGGTATGTGTTTCTAATGAAACACAAGTCTGAAGCTTTTGAAAGGTTCAAAGAATTCAGATATGAGGTAGAAAAATAAATAGAAAAGCCCATTAAGGTTCTTCGATCAGATCGAGGAGGTGAATATCTTAGTCAGGAGTTTCTAGACTATCTTAAGGATAATGGCATAGTATCTCAATGGACTCCACCTGGAATGCCTCAACTCAATGGGGTTTCAGAACGGAGAAATCGGACCCTATTAGATGTGGTCCATTCCATGATGAGCTTCACAGACCTCTCTGAGTTTCTTTGGGGATATTGTCTCATGACAGTAATTTATGTATTGAATAGGGTTTCCTCTAAAATCGTTCCTACCACACCATATGAGATATGGCATGATAAGAAGCCAAGTCTGAATCATCTCAGAATTTGAGGTTGTCCAGCTCATGTCAAGAGACAGCAGGCAGACAAGTTAAATTTTAGATCTTTTAGAGCTCGATTCATAGGATATCTTAAAGAGTCATTAGGATACTATTTCTATATTTCAGAAGACTACAATGTGATTGTGAGTCGAAATGCTATTTTTCTTGAAAAATAGTTTATTCAAGATGGTGGCATCGGAAGAATAGTTAAGCTCAAGGAGAATGTCTCCCAAGAGCAACGAGCTCAAGAACCTGAGGAACCTAATCAATCAGAATCAGTCCCAACACAACCTCTTCCACCTCGTAGATCGACTAGAATTTTTCGTCCTCCTGAAAGGTACTTAGGTACCATACAAGAGGAAGTAGAGAAAATATTCCTCATGAGAAATGGGGCTCATGGTGATGACCCCAAGACCTATGACGAGGTGATATTAGATATCAACTCAGAGAAATGGTTAGAGGCAATGAGATAAAAAATTGACTCGATGCATTCAAATCAAGTCTGGACCTTGGTAGATCCACCTGAAGGTATTGTACCTATTGGGTGTAAATAGATCTTCAAGAGAAAGATAGGTGCAGATGGAAATGTGGAGACATTCAAGGCTAGGCTCATAGTGAAAGGTTATAGTCAGCGTGAAGGCATTGACTATCAGGATACCTTCTCGCCCGTAGCCATACTAAAATCCATCCACACATTGCTTGCTGTTGCAGCCTATTTCGATTATGAAATATGACAGATGGATGTGAAAATGGCATTCTTAAATGGACATCTTGAGGAAGATATCTATATGGAACAGCCGTTTGGTTTCACATTCAGTGATGATGATCACAGGATTTGCAAGCTGCAAAAGTCCATTTATAGACTTAAGCAAGCATCTCGGAGTTGGAATACTCGTTTCAATGATGTGATAAAAATGTTTGGTTTCATCAAGAATGAGGAGGAACCATGTGTGTTCAAAAAGGTCAGTGGGAGCGCAGTTGTCTTCCTCGTACTATACGTAGATAATATCCTACTAATTGGGAATGACATTTCCATGTTGACCTTAGTCAAAGTATGGTTGTCTAAGGAGTTCTCTATGAAAGATCTAGGAGAGACATCCTTTATACTGGGTATTAAGGTCTATAGAGATGAACCAAATAGGATGCTCAGACTTTCACAGAAGATGTACATAGAGGAGGTGCTAAAAAGGTTTAGCATGAAAAACTCCAAAAGAGGTTTATTATCTTTTAGACATGGCATTCATCTCTCCAAGAAGATGTACCCTAGCACACCTGAGGAGATTGAACGCATGAGCAAGATCCATTATGCTTCGACAATAGAGAGCCTCATGTATGCCATGCTATGTACATGACCTGATATAGCCCATGCTGTGAGTGTCACAAGCAGATATCAGTCAAATCCAGACGAAGAGCACTGGACTTCTGTGAAATGTATCCTTAAGTACTTGAAAAGGACTAAAGATATGTTTCTAGTCTTTGAGAATGGAGAACTCCAGATTCAGGGATATA
Source organism: Elaeis guineensis (assembly GCF_000442705.2). Taxonomy (NCBI): domain Eukaryota; kingdom Viridiplantae; phylum Streptophyta; class Magnoliopsida; order Arecales; family Arecaceae; genus Elaeis; species Elaeis guineensis. The sequence continues at coordinate 57,158,083 of NC_026005.2, read as the reverse complement.
CAGACTCAGACTTTATGTCTGATATAGATGATCGAAAGTCGACATCTGGAAGTCTATTCATTTGCAATGATGGTGCAGTTAGCTGGAAGAGTTTCAAGCAGACGGTGATTGCTGATTCCACCATAGAGGTAGAGTATATTGCTGCATCAAAAGCTGTGAAGGAGGCATTCTGGTACAAGAAGTTTACCGCGGAGCTTGGAGTGATGTCATCAGATGCCATACCTCTTTACTGTGATAATAATGGTGCCATAGCCCTAGCTAAGGAGCCAAGATCTCACCAGAAGTCCAAGCACATCGAGCAGCTATTCCATTTGATCCGTGATTACCTCGAAAAGGGTTATGTCGAGGTCAAGAGAGTCAACTCCATAGATAATGTGGCAGACCCGCTGACTAAGCCATTGGGCCAACAGAAGATCGAAGCCCACCTTGAGAAGATGAAACTTAGATATGTAGACAATTAGCATTAGGTCAAGTGGGAGTTTGTTAGATGTGTGCCCTAGATGCCAGATCGGCTGACATATTCCTGTACAGATCTAAGGGCAAATTTATAATTTTGACTATAAATGAATAAAAGGGTTATTCTTCTATCACATTGTGTACATTGTGTTTGTGATACATCCTTTGAGTTAGTGGGAATGTAAATTCATATTTTCAAGAGTTGAAAATTTAAGGCATGAATTTACATAACTAACTCATAAACAGCTCCTGACCATAGGATCATCACGAGGATGGTGATCGATCCGGAAGGTTGGTGTATGATCACTTCCTCAGGGTAGATGTATCTTGAGTCTACGGTGTGGAGATATCGGAGTGAGAGTATAGGTAATCATTGAGAATGAAAAACTGAGCGTGACCATATCAAGCAGTCATAAGGAAGTCTACCTTCTCGTCAATGACTAGCTCGATGCTATAGTTGTGTGTCTAGTTCTTTGACCTGAGGTGCATTGACAGTTCACCTTGAGTGTGTTATAGTTTGACTACACCATAACTTGGTCTCCTAACCATTCGGAACCCTGAGGTGTATGTTGGCTGTAGCATATTCATTGTAGGAACTAAGTCGCACCAAGATGGGATCTATCAACCTCGGTAGATAAGAGTAGTCCTATGATAATTGAAAGATCGAGTCCTTAAGCCCATGGCTATGGTAGAGTGAAATAATGAAAAAGAGTTTTTCATTAAGGTTTCACATCAGATTCAGATCGATCGATTAACTCATATGACTGATGTTGGGTTTGACGAGTTCATCTTAACCCTAATTCAGTCGGGACTCATGATAGAGGAACTCAATCACATAGGTAACTACACTGAGAGGTTCATCTTTAGTTCTGATGGATTGCCACTACATACTGCTAGGTGTCACTAGTAGATTTTGGGAGCAATTAGAATGATATTGATGATCGATCATTCTAATTATCTGAATCAGAAGAGTTCTGATCCATCGAAAGGAGTTTCGATGATGTCGATGATGAGATCACGACATGTCTCATTACTATACAAAATTGAACCTAACTGGGTCACACAAATAAGGGTTAGGGTCTGAATGTCATCAATTGGGCTAACTCAATTGATTTGGATTAGATCCAATTAGGTTCAAGAAAATCGTGCTAGCACATGATTGAGCCTAACTTTCTCATCGTGTAATCTTTTCTATCTCTACTGAGCCACATGTGATTTGACTCATTCAGAGAACCTTAAGAAGGTTTCTCTCAATCTAAATGAAGCTTGTCCAGCTCAAGAAAGGCTTATCTTAATTCATGAGATAAATTTAAGACAACATCGACTAATTCCTAGCACCTGCCAATTTTATTTTAAGACATCTATCAAAAGTTGACATATGGGTCTTAAACTGAAGAGGATTCATTGAAAGATTTTTGTAGAGTATCCACATGCCAAAGCTCAATTGAATTGGGTGCCATAATCAGATTATGGCATGAGCCCAATTGGATTAAAGTGGGCACCCCAAATGGGTAAGAACCAAAGAGTCCTGATAAACATGGACTCTTTGGCACCACCTTGCTTGAGCTTATCCAATGTTGGCACCAACTTAGGAGAGAGAGTGGGGTTCTTATCTGATGTGGTTAGATGATATCACTCCACCAATCAAATTTTTTTCAAAATTTATTAGAATTTTTTGATTGGTTGAATGATGTGGCACTGCGCAGCATATAGAGTCTATATAAATCCTGCTGCGTCTAGTGTTTCGTGAAAGAAATTATTTTATGCACAAAACCCAATATCTGCCATCCCCTATCCTCTTCTCCACATCCTTCCTACTCTCCTTTCTCTCTTCTTCATGTCCAAAGAGTTGGACGTCCATCTGGCAAAGATCCAAGGCGTGGTGACACCTGGAATAAAAGGCTGCAGGACATCTTCGACAGGCTGCTGCTCCAACTTCAGAAGGAGTTCTGAAGTACTTTCAAATTAGATAAAGATCTAATTTTTGGAGCATAGATTCATGAGGAGAAGACATTCTAGATCCTACCTGAGTGGATACCGGTAGAGGCTAGGTGCCTGCATGGCTACATCAAAACCTCGGGCTGTGCAGAGATCATCTATAGGGTAATCAGATTACCTTTAAGGTACTTCTTCTTTCATCATAGATTTAGATTTAATTTTAGATTTTGAATATCAGATAATAAAATTAGATCTAAAATATGTAGGATAAATTTTTTTAAAATTATTTCTCTCCAGATTTGATGAAATCTGAAAGATCCTACGAGGAAAAGTGATTTTTCTCCCTCAAAGAGAGCCAAGGATCCCATCTATTTTCACTTTATTTATCCTATCCTCTCCAATATGGACTAGTCTATGATGTCACAAATTTTTTTGATTAATTTTATCTCTAAATTTCTTTTAGCCTACGATACTCACTATTTGCTCGTTTAAGTTCACATTCACATCAACATACAAGTGATAAAGACTGCTAATTAAAAGACCTCATGCAATTTATTTCATAAATAAATTGAACAAAAGTCTTTATTGAAACTAATTTTAAAACCTTCCTGTGCTAGCACAGACACGAAAATTAAATTCTGACTAGCTACAGAAACATAATAATAGTCTTTCAAATTTAATCTAAAATCAAATGGTAATCGAAGAGGATAAGTGCCAGTGGCCTTTGCAACAACTTTTACTCCATTGCCGACCCGAAGGATTATGTCACCTTCCCTCAATCTCCTACTTTCTACTAGACCCTACATTGAGATACATATATGAGCATTCGAGTCAGAGTCTAGTACCCAACTAGAAGTTGAAGAAATTGTAAGGTTAGATTCAATTACGAGCATACCTTTAGAAGGTTTATTATTCTTTTTAGTTTTTAGGCTCTCTAGGTAGAGTGGACAGTTTCTCCTCCAGTGGCCTTCAGCATGACAGTAGAAATATTTTTCCTTTGCTTCATCCTTATTAGGAACTTCCTTCTTTAGCTTATTCTCTTTTTTCTATTTCTTAGTGGATTTATTCTACTTTTTTCCAATAGACTTTCTCTTGGAAGAAGTCTGCTCTATAGTGAGAATAGTACCCCTTGAACTCTTCAAGATTTCCTCCATAGTGACCAACATGTTGACTAGTTCTGGTATAGTACAATCAAATTTGTTCATATAAAAATTTATAATAAATTGACTATATGAACTTGTAAGAGATTGAAGGATCAAATCCATTAGTAATTCCTTTTGCATATCAAGTCTGAGCTTTCCAAGCTCCTCTATGTCCTTGATCACTATTATATAGTGCTCAAGGACAGACTGCCTTTCGTGCATCTTCAAATTGAAGAGTCTCTTAGATATTTTGAAGTATGTAGTATGGCTCTGCTCACCATATAACTCTTGTAAGTGAGTGATCATAGTCCTGACAGTGGGCATATGCTCATACTAGCTTTGTAACTCGTTTGACATTGATGCCAGCACATAGCACTTAGATCCGATTATCTTCATTTGTCCACTTCTCAAAAGCAGCTCTTTGCTCGATAGTAGGATGGTTTGATAACACTATGGATTTTTGATCGAGTACATGACTTAATTTTTCTGAGGTCAAGATAATTCTGAGATTTCTGAGTCAGTCTTTGTAATTAGTTTCGATCAAACGATTAGTTTCAAAGATGCAGGCTAAAGGGTTTGAGGTTGACATTGTTTAACTGCGAGAGTAGAGTTTCAAGTTAGACTTTTATACTTTAATATTATATTTGCTTCTAGAGACTTTAAGATGCAAACAATGACTCCTACTAATTTTTCAGATCCCTCCACTTTTTAGGTAGGAAACGAAAAACCTAACGCGATATAGGATTTTTAGTGGGTGCTGCGGTCCCACTGATGCCATGCACCTCACTTAATAGTTATTGGTAATATGCACATCGATGTGTAGGCAACTCTTTGCTCAGATGCTTCTTTAAGCATATTGCAGTGACTTGGTCTCTAAGTCATGTAGGCTCACCTAACAGTAATTGTCCACACTCCTTAATTAAGCCCGATTCACCGTTCACAAACAGGTGTAAGGCCATCATTGGACCCCTCACCTAACAATTATTGAGCCCAACCCCATCCTTACTCTGGAGTAACTCTTTGCTAATAGAGTGGTTGTGTGTTCCTGATGCAACTAAACTACTGTGACAAGTCGAGAATAATCAACGCCAGTAGCACCCCCGCACATCTATAATGGTGGAAGACCTGTGGACTTAATATTTATGAAGAGATTTAGGTTTAGGTCTTATCTAATCAGTCATCATATGATTGATCTAATTAACATGGGCTAAACTAAACCGCTAAGCAACCTGATTCAAGATCCAATCTTTCAAATTGGCCAGACAAGTGGAGATCGATGGGGGTCTCCCCATTGCTTTCTTTAGACATTAATAAATTGATCAGGTAAGCGAATAGAACCAATTAAATAACCACATCTCAATTATTTATCTTAGACACTAATAGATCAATTGATCTAAATAGGTTAGCTCAAGTGAATCAGGCTCAAACCATCGAGCTAAATTAGGTTCTTAGATTAATCGATTCTACATATAGGACTCAATCGATTTGATCAACAATAATTGTATGATCATTTAACTTAATTGATCTAATCCTAATCAACACTTGATTCGATTCGATCAATTACTTAATTGAATTAGACCCATATGACTCAAATCAAAAATCTTGGATGCAATCCTATTACATGACCTAATTTTGATTTTTCATGACCAAAACTCTCATGCACAAACACAAATTTTAGATTCTAAAATCAAATTTTAGATATAATTTTTTTGTATATAAGGTAAGTTTTAAATCATAAAAATAATTTTTAAATTTAACATACAAACATATATCTCATATATGCATATAAAATTCAGATCTAAATAAAATTCAGATCAATACATGATATCATATATCTCATATACTAATCATAAATTATATTGAAAATAATTTTATGATCTAAATATATAATCATATATCTCATATATGAATCATGAATTAAATCATATAAAATTTCAGATTTATGCATGCATCTATATATCATATGAACATGAACTAGAAATCGTTCTAGATCAAAATTCAGATCTATGCATGCTTTCACATATCAACTATATGTTCTAAAATCAAATCTAAAATTAAATTTTAAATTTAAAAATTTATCTATATATTTTATGTATCAAGAAAAAATTAGATTTTGAAACTCTTTTCAAAACATGTATGTCAATTTTCAGCATATGAAACCCGTGGCTCTGATACCATTGTTGAAATTTGAGGTTTGAGACATGCATGTGTATTTCAAAATTTTATTTTCTAAACTCTACTATGGAAGAAAAGATTAAAATACCTTTTAATCCATATAATGCATGCATTAAAACACAAGCCACAAGGATTTACTTCATATGCTGAAATTATACATATGCTAAAATTTAACTTGTGATCAAATCACATACCTGTTTCGCAATTTCTTTCTTCAAATCTAGATCTAGAAGAGAAAATTTTTTTTTCTAACTGCACAAATATCTAGTCTCTATGAGTATCTACTCAAGATTAGTCTGGAACAGTCCTCTTCAAGTTAAATTTTCTTTTCTAAAAAAATTCAGCCTGCTGAATTTGAACGAAGCCTGCATCGCAATCAACTCTTGATCTCTTTCTTTGATCTTCTTCTTCTCTTCTTTCTCTTACCTTTCTCCCTTACTTCGTGCTGCTACCAAATACCAAGAACTAGCAAAGGAGGGGACACCCAACTGCTTGGGTGTGGAAGAACTTGGAACGCCCCAAAAGGTGGGGCATGGGGGATGCCAAGGGAGAAGAGAGGGAGAGAGGAAGAGAGGGTGTGGGGAGTCTCCAAAGGTGGGCATGGGCTGCTGGTTGGATGCTCTAAGGACTTTAGGAGAGGTTCCTTTAAATAGGCATAAGGATTGAACCCTATTCAATCACATAATACAAGTCCTATTTGTATTAGGTTTCCTTATAACCTAAGTTATTTAAGTTCTCTTAAGAAACCTATTAGGTGCCAACTCTTGGAGCCCTTGCACCCATTATTTCACATCCTCTTTTGCACCCAAGAGATGCCTCATATAAAATCAAAAGGCCTTCTAATTATGGGACACACCCAACTTGATCAAATCAAGGTGGCGCCTAAGAATAACTATCAAAGAAATTAATTAGGGTCTTGCACCCTTAATTCATATGATCCAAAATTTTAGACACCCATCAATTAGATTTTAATGAATCTAATTTATTTAGGTTATTAGTAAATAATTAAGTTTAAATTATTTTATCAAATAAAAAATTTAAACGTAAAGAAAAAATTGGATCCAACCAAGTGCTAGCAATATTACCTTGAACCCAATTAGATTTTTCTAAACTCAATTGACACTTCATAAGCTCAATTGCTTATTCCAGACCTAATCTCTTTGTTGTGTAACCCCATAGATTTAATTCTATCTGGTAGTGAGATATACAATGATATTTATCAAAGTATCATTGAAACTCTTTTCAATAGATCAGAACAATTTCACTCTAACTCATTAAGGATTGTCAATCCAAAACAACCCTAGTGAGCTCTCACAATCCATCAGTGACACCTAGTAATATGTAGTGACAACCTAGTAGAACTAAAATAAACCTCAAGGTATAGTTAATATATGATTCAGTCCCTTTATCGTGAGTTCCTACTAGATAGCAGGTCATAGATAAATCGTCAAATATCAGTCATATGATAGATTCGATCAGCTCAAATCTAATTATGATTTTTTTGAAAACTCTTTTCTAACTATCACACTACTGTGACCACAGATTCTCGGACTTAGCCTCTCAAATCCCATAGGGCTACTCCTTTCTATCAAGGTCAATAGATCCCATCTTGATGTGTATCCTACTCTTACAGTGGACTAATTATCGCCAACATCCACTATAAGAATTCATTGAGACCCATGTTTACATGTCAATTAAACTCCAATAGCCTCACTACGAGCAGTAGTACCATCTCAGATCAAAGAACTAGTCGCATAACTACAGCATCAAGATAATCACTGACGATCGAATAAAAATCTAAGTGATCTTTTATATGATCAGGCTCAGTACTAGTTGTTCTTTAACAACTATCTGCACTCATCGCCCAGTATCTCTATACTGTAAATCAAAGACTCATCTACCTTGAAGAAAGTGATCTGTGCATCGGTCTATCCGGATCAATCATCCTTCTCATGATGATACTATGATCAGGAGTATTTAGGAATTAAATATGTTGGGTATAAAATATCCTCAGCCGAAGTTCTCAACGGGATTGACCCTCCCAAGACTCATCCGGCTTTCGACTGCAGATGGTATCTCTCCGAACTTCTCCAACAGCCAGATTTCCATAGTGCTGATTGAACTCTCCCGACGGACGAACTCCCACTGCACCACCCCAAACTCCTTCAACATGAGATCCCCCAGTCGTCTATCAAGTCGCCCCAAGCGCTCACTAAGCTCTGCCGCCAACCAACCTCCTACGACCGTCGGCTGCTCCCCGAATCCCTTCCAGACTTCTTCCAGCCAGGTTCAACTCCAATCCAAACGACCTCAGACCTCGATAATGGCCGAACTTCACCAACAGCAGATTTCTACAACTACCAGACTCCGTCCGGACTCCTACGGGAGCCGGACTTCGTCCCCAACCTTAACTACAGGCAGGCTCCGTCCGGACTCCTACGGGAGTCGGACTTCATCCCCAACCTCAACTGCAGGCGGACTTCGACCGGACTCCTACGGGAGCCGGACCTCATCCTCGACTTCGACTACAGGTAGACTCCGTCCGGACTCCTACGGGAGCCGGACTTCGTCCCCAACCTCAACTACTGGCAGACTTCGACCAGACTCCTACGGGAGCCGGACCTTGTCCTCGACTTTGACTACAGGTAGACTCTGTCCGGACTCCTACGGGAGCTGGACCTCATCCTCGACTTCGACTACAGGTAGACTCTGTCCGGACTCCTACAGGAGCTGGACCTCGTCCCCAACTTCGATTGCAGGCAAACTCCGTCCGGACTCCTACGGGAGCCGGACTTTGTCCCCAACCTCAACTACAGGCGGACTCCGTCCGGACTCCTACGGGAGCTGGACCTCATCCTCGACTTCGACTACAGGTAGACTCCATCCGGACTCCTACGGGAGCCGGACCTCGCCCCCAACTTCTACTGATAGCGGACCTCGTCCGGACTCCTACGGGAGCCGGACTCCACCCCTGACTCCGATCACAGCCCGCCAGCAACATCCAAGCTCCTTTCAAATGGATAGCCACTTCTCTCCGCTGGGCACCTCAACCGAGCTTCGACCGACAGGCCTGGACCCCCCGGAAGGCCGCAGTAACGGCCACGACTCTGCTCCACTTCCTGCAACGGCTTTCACGCAGCTCCATCACTCCATGGTAAGCCGTAGTAACGGCCACGATCCTGCTCCACTACCTGCGACGGATACGGCGCAAGTCCCCCACCCTCTGGCAAGTTGCGACAACGGACGCCGCCCCACCTCCCGCAACAGACTCCACGTGGCATGTCCCACTGATGGCCATGATTCCACTCCACTACTCCCCACAATTAATTTCTCCTGGCCCCACGCGGCCCACGATGAGGCGGGTACAAACAATCGCTATCAATCCACTGCTTCCCCTGCCTATGAAAAGGGATCCCAGATACGTTATTCTATAAGCTCTATTTTTTCTATCCCAAAACTCTGCTAAAATTTTCTTTCGAGCACTCCATTCTTGTTGAGGCAGAGAACTGACTTGAGCGTCGGAGGGTCCTGTCGGAGCAATCCCACCTCCGGTTTAGACTTCTTTTGCCGGTCCCGGCGGTGATCGCGACTCCCTCGACTCCAGCTTCTCCGATGCAAGTGGATTTTTGCACCAACAGGATTGGCGCTAGAAGGAGGGCTGTGTCTTCACAGTACCTTTGTTCTTAAAAGAGTGCTCAACGGGACCGCCTCTGATCATCTTCTCCGACGTCTACTCCTCCTTCCCCCCACTGGATCCTCGCCTGATGCCTTCTCGCGAAGCATCCACACAGCGATCCGTGGCCTCCGCAGCCAGATCTCAGGCTCTGGCCTCGCCTCCAGTTTCCCAGGCCCCGCATCCTCCAACAGCGGTGGCCAGCAGGGAGCGGTCGGACAATCAGCCTCCGACGGATTTCGCCAACACCATCTTGGGAGGATCTCGGCAGGAAGCAACCAACGTAATGGCCGTACCCCCCAAGCGATAAAAGATTGAGGAGCCCATAACATTTACTGAAGAAGACACTCAGGGAGTCCAATTCCTTCATAACGATGTGGTTGTGGTTTCCTTAAATATAGCAAACTACGACGTCCGCCGCATTCTTGTCGATAATGGAAGTTCGGCCGATATTTTGTTCTACGATGCCTTTTCGAAAATGTCTATCCTCGACGGCCATTTGAGGCCAATTACCTCCCCTCTAGTAGGGTTTACCGACGACGCTGTCCCGATGGAGGGAATGGTGACTCTGACTGTAGCTGCGGGTCAATATCCAAGACAATCCAAGGCTCTGGTAAGTTTCCTGGTGGTGAAGGCACCGTCAGCCTACAATGCAATCCTCGGCCGGCCTGGCCTCAATGCTCTTCGAGCCGTCGTGTCAACCTACCATTTGAAGTTGAAATTCCCTACCAGCCAGGGGATCGGAGAGGTCTGAGGAGACCAAGCCCTGGCCATACACTGCTACAACATAGCCTTGCAAAGAAGCAACTAATCCGACCCCTGTCCAGTTGATGGGCTGGATGCTCGCGACGACCTCACTGAAGAGAGGGGCAGTCCAATTGAAGATCTGGTACCGATCCCTCTGAACGATTGGAATGCGGAACATGTGGCGATGATCGGCTCCAACCTGGGGGAAGAGGTGCGGATGCGTCTCATCAATTTTCTATGAAAGAATGCGGATGTCTTCGCTTGGGTTCCGACGGACATGCCGGGGATCGACATGGAAGTCATGGAGCACCGCTTGGCCGTTGATCCCAAGCATCGATCGACGAAAGAAAAAATCCGAGGTCATGCACCAGAGAGGCAGAAGGCGATAGCCGAGGAAGTGGACAAACTCCTTAAGGCCGGATTCATTAGGAAAGTCAACTACCCTGATTGGATTTCCAACGTTGTCCTAGTCAAAAAAGCAAACGGCAAGTGGAGGATGTGCATAGATTTTAAAAAGCTGAATAAAGCCTGCCCCAAGGACAGCTACCCCCTACCCAGAATTGATCAACTGGTGGATGCGACCTCGGGCCATGAGCTCCTCACCTTCATGGATGCATTCTCTGGCTATAATCAAATCAGGATGGCGCCGGAAGATGAAGAAAAGACTGCTTTCATTACTAACCATGGCCTTTACTGTTACAGGGTCATGCCTTTCGGCCTCAAAAATGCAGGCGCAACTTACCAGCGGTTGGTGAATAAAATCTTCAAGGAGCAGATTGACCGCAACATAGAGGTCTACGTGGATGACATGCTCGTAAAAAGCAAATCCTCCATGAACCACGTTGCCGACCTCGAAGAGACCTTCAGCGCCCTTCGAAAATATAAAATGAAGCTGAACCCAACTAAATGCGCTTTCGGGGTGACCTCAGGAAAGTTCCTAGGCTTCATGGTATCGGGGCGCAGAATTGAGGCCAATCCGGAGAAAATTCATGCCATCTAGGAGATGACCTCCCCAAGGTTGATAAAGAAGGTTCAGCACCTTACAGAGAGAGTAGCAGCCTTGAATCGCTTTGTCGCGAGGTCAGCCGAACGGTGCTTACCCTTTTTTCAAACTCTCAAGCAGCTGAAGAACTTCTGTTGGACCTCTGAGTGCCAGCAGGCGTTCGAAGAACTAAGGAGCTACCTCGGCTCACCCCCGCTATTGGCGAAGCCAAAGCCTAGAGAGGAACTATTTTTGTACCTGGCGGTCTCTCCCATGGCCCTTGCAGCAGTCCTTGTCAAAGAAGAAGCAAAAATCCAACGGTCGATCTACTACATCAGTCGCGCATTGAGAGATGCCGAGACCAGGTATACCAGATTAGAAAAACTGACTTATGCCTTGTTGATTGCAGCCCGGAGGCTCCGACCCTATTTTCAAGGACACACCGTAACACTGCTCACCGACCAACCGATCAAGGCGATTCTGCACCGGACGGATGCCTCCGGGAGGATGGCAAATGGGCGATCGAGCTCACGAAATTCGACATCAACTATCGACCCAGGCCAGCAGTGAAGGCCCAGATATTGGCAGATTTCATAATGGAGTGTACTATCCCAGAGGAGGCCGAACCTGAACAATGCAAAATTGACGGCCTGAAATCCCGACCGAACTCCCCCAAAGAAGAGGCAGACCCCTCTGGTTGCTTTTGGGCCCTCTACGTGGATGGGTCTTCTAATATGTCGGGTGCAGGCGCGGGCCTGATCTTGATCAGTCCAGAGGGAGTCGTCGTGGAGTACGCTATGCACTTCGAGTTCTCCACGACAAACAATGGAGCAGAATATGAAGCTCTGATCGCAGGACTGAGGATCGCCAAAGAGCTGGGGATAGATCGGCTCCAGGTCCATAGCGACTCTTAACTAGTAGTGGGACAAGTCAACGGAAGCTACGAAGCGCGGGAGGACAGCATGGCTAAATACCTGGAAAAGGTAAAGGAGCTCGTCCCCGCCTTCAACAGCTTCAACATCAGACAAATTATGAGGTTGGAAAATACCAGGGCCGACCTTCTCTCCAAGCTGGCAATGCTGGCTCTGGCCGAATTGCCCAAGGGCATTCTCTTTGAAATTCTAAAGTACCCGAGTACGGAAGAATCGTGGCTCGTGATGGAAATTGACCACGAGCCCAGCTGGATCGACCCACTGATAACCTATCTCAGAGATGGGGTTCTCCCCCAGGATGCAAAAGAAGCTCGAAAGCTCAGAAATCAAGCCTCCCGATACATCCTTTATGAGGGTAAGTTGTACAAGAGATCATACTCTTTGCCCCTTTTGAAATATCTCCAGCTTTCGGAAGCTGACTACGCCTTATGGGAGGTGTATGAAGGAATCTGCGGAAACCATTTGGGGGCTAGATCTTTATCCCACAAGTTGCTCCGCCAAGGATATTACTGGCCGACAATGCATCATGACTCGATTGAATATGTCAGAAGGTGTGATCGATGCCAGAGATATGCCAATATCCAGAGACAGCCCGCCACCGAGCTTACACCCTTGAGTGCCCCGTGGCCTTTCGCGCAATGGGGGATGGACATCCTTGGACCCTTTCTCATGGCGTCGGGGCAGAGGAAGTTCCTCCTTGTAGCGATCGACTACTTCACCAAATGGGTAGAAGCCGAACCCCTAGCAAAAATCACAGAAGCAAAAGTGCAAGACTTCATTTGAAAGTCAATCATATGTAGGTTCGGTCTACCCAGGATCCTAATCACTGATAATGGGCGACAATTCACGGGAGCAAGATTCATCGAATTCTGTGAAGATCTAAACATCTCCCACAACTTCACATCAGTAGCCCATCCTCAAGCGAACGGCGAAGCTGAGGTGACTAACAGAACCCTTCTGCAGGAGATCAAGACAAGGCTTGAAAAGGTGAAGGGAACTTGGGCGGACGAACTTTATCATGTGTTGTGGGCGTATCGAACTACCCAAAGACTGCCCACAGGGGAGACCCCCTTTGCTTTAGCCTTCGGAATGGAGGCCGTCATCTCAATTGAGCTCAAACTCCCATGGGCATGAGTCGTGGCATTCGACGAACATCAAAATTTGCAAGGTCTTAAAGCTAACCTTGACTTGCTGGAAGAAATGTGAGAGGTAGCTCAAGTTCGAATGGCAGCCTATAGACAGAAAGTCGCTCGCTATTACAACTCCCGGGTCAAGAACAAAGTCTTTAGAGTAGGAGATCTAGTGCTTCGACGAGCCACTGTCTCGCAACCTCAGGATCGAGGGAAACTCGCCCCAAACTAGGAAAGCCCGTACGAGGTCAAAGAAGTAGTCTGGCCTGAAACTTATTATCTCAAGGAGCTCGGAGAACTTACGGATGTATTACCAATAACTTTATTTTAAATAAAAGTTGCATATCTACATGTCTCCCCTCTTGGCACTATCTTATATCGACAGGGTAGCCCAAACAAACTGTATCGGAAGCAGGAGGGGAACTTCATCTCGACAAAGTCAAAGGCCCGGTTCTCTTTAGACCGGATGGGGGGAGAGGCCCTACAACGCCCATATGTGCCCCCACAGTCCTGTTAGGGATAGGAGGAGAACCTCGCCCTAACTTGAGCAAAGTCGAAGGCCCGGTTCTCTTTAGACCAGATGGGGGGAGAGGCCCTGCAATGCCCATATGTGCCCCCACAGCCCTGTTAGAGACAGGAGGAGAACCTCACCCTAACTTGAGCAAAGTCAAAGGCCCGGTTCTCTTTAGACCGGATGGGGGGAGAGGCCCTGCAACGCCCATATGTGCCCCCACAGCCCTGTTAGGGACAGGAGGAGAACCTCGCCCTAACTTGAGCAAAGTCGAAGGCTCGATTCTCTTTAGACCGGATGGGGGGAGAGGTCCTGCAACGCCCATATGCGCCCCCACAGCCCCGTTAGGGATAGGAGGAGAACCTCGCCCTAACTCGAGCGAAATCGAAGACCTGGTTCTCTTTAGACCGGATGGGGGGAAGGGCCCAACAACGCCCATATATACCCCTACCACCGCGTTAGAGACAAGAGGAGAACCTCGTCCTAACCATAGCTGAAACCTGTTACGACAGAAATAGGGAAAGAACCTCGCCCCGACATCAATTAAAGTCTGGACATTCAAGACTAGATGAGAAAAAGGGAGACCTTCCCCAATGGCCCCTTCGCAATAAGACTCCGTCTGGACTCCTACGGGAGCCGGACTTCATCCCCGACTTCGATCGCTGGTAAGCTCCGTCCGGACTCCTACGGGAGCTAGACTCCATCTCCGACTTCAACTGCAGACAAGCTCCATTCGGACTCCTACAGGAGCCGGACTCCATCCCCAACTTTAACTGCAGACAAGCTTCGTCCGGACTCCTACGAGGATCGGACTCTGTTTCCAACTTCGGCTGCAGGCAAACTCTCTCTGGACTCCTACGAGAGCCAAACTTTGCCCTCGACTTTGATCGAAAGAAGACTCCGTCCAGACTCCTATGAGAGCCGGACCTCATCCTCGACTTCGATTACAGGTAGACTCTGTCCGGACTCCTACGGGAGCCGGACCTCGTCCCCAACTTTGATTACAGGAAGACTCCGTCTGGACTCCCACGGGGGCCGGACTTTGCCCTAACTTCGCTTACGGGAGCCAGACTCCCGTAGCCCCACCAAGAGCGGAGGAAAAATTCTGCTTGGAAAAGAAAAAGGGAGGAGGGGTTAAAAAAGAAATCGATGGGCTGTGTCGGTGACGAATTGAAAACAAACAGCATCACAGATGCAGAGAACCCCATCTCAGCAAGGATTGGGGTTCTAATCAAGAACCCCAGCTCCCAAGGAAGCTCTCAACGTAAGCCCGAGATGAGATGACTTCCTCAGGGTGACAGAAGCTCGGGACTCCGAGTCTGAGCCCTGGGGGGAGGCACCAAACCCGAGCGGCCCCAGACAAATCTGCGGCCACGGACAAAAAGGGTGGATCGATACGATGGCAATCGGGTACCTCCGAACGACGTGAAGACCGAAAAGAAGCTCGGCAAGCGACAATTCAACACGTGAGTATAAGAAGTAGCAGAAAATTCTCTTCTCATATTATTCATCCAATATACATTGTAGAGCCATTAAGATTGAAGAAGAAGGATAACTGAAAGGCGAGCCGACGTGACAACTACCGGTAACCTATGGACGACGTCAAAAAAAAAAAAAAAGAAGAAAAGAAAAGAAATAGAGAAAAGGAAATACAACAATAACAATGGTAAAGGAAAGAAGTTCAGTAGACAACCATTCGACGCAAAGTGCGGACGAAGTAACAAAATCTCCTTTCTCATTTTTCGATTAGCAAGATATACGTTACAAGACCCAAAGGGCCAGAAAAAGAAAGCATTATTACAAAACTCGAAAGGGATACACTGGAGGCCACTTCAAGCTGTAGACTTCTCTCCCTGGCTCTGTCCTTCCCAGCAGTATTTTCCAGTACGTGTGATAAGCCTCTCGGCTCTCGCCCCCCGCCTCGTTCCACTCCATCTTCGAAATTCCAACCCTAGGGGGAAAAGGATGGGATAGAATTCAGGGAGCAGCAAAGGCAACGGCAGCGGCGACGATGACCTGTTTCAAGAAGAACCGGGGTTACCCCGGAGGCAGCGATGGCGTCGGAGATATGCGCCACCACCATGTGCTCCACGACAACCACCGTCCTAGGTGTTCTGGCAAGGTCGGCATGCGCTACTTCCACCGTCCCCGCAACAAGTTCTACTGCCCCACCGTCGATGCCAATCGCTTCTGATCCCTCGGCCCCGACGACATCAAGGATCCCGCCACGGCTTGTGACGACAGCTCTGCCCCCTTTACCGGTGTCGCCCCGTTCAGCTACTCTGAAGTTTTCAGACGGGACGCCTTCACTGGTTGTCCCCGTTATTAAACCCCTGTTGTTGAAGGAATTCTCCCTCGAGCCCCCTTTAAGGCGACGGGAACCCGCGGCGACAGTTTGATGACCAGAGAACTCGCAGACCACTGTTCTCCTCCCCACACTCTTCCTAGTCCATGGCATCCTCTTGAGGTTGGCCTCCGAGGTGGAGGTCCCGACGGGAGAACCCCTCGGAGAGACTCGGGGGACCGAAGACGGCGGAGGGCTGGCGGAGATGGCAAAGACCGACATTAAAAAGGGGACGCTCGGAGTCGGAAAGAGCACCGATGGAGTGGCTGTGTGGCTAGGCTCTCAAGCAGAAGAAAGGCGTCAACCCTCAGGCAAAGTGAAGCCACTGGAGGAAAGGCGGGGGCTTAAGTAGGCAACGGAGCCTGGCACAGTTATGGTGGCAGATGTTCCTAGGCCAACCAGTACCCACCACGTGTCCCACTCACCGCGGCATAGGGTTGACTGTTCGTGGACTTTTATGGCATGACGCTTAGGATCACGTCCTGGTGGGAGTTTCGAAAAGACTTTTCGGGTTGCCCTAATCAGAAAAAGGCTCCAGCATGCGCGCATTAAATGCCAATATTTTCGAGGGCGGTCGTGCGCAGAATTCAAGGGGGCAACTTCGGCTGTGACAATCTTTCTGCACTTCCTTTATTCGAAATTCGAACTCGAAAGTAGGGGAACTGGTGTTGGGTATAAAATATCCTCAGCCGAAGTACTCAACGGGATTGACCCTCCCAAGACTCATCCGGCTTTCGACTGCAGATGGTATCTCTCCGGACTTCTCCAACAGTCGAATTTCCACAGTGCTGACTGAACTCTCCCGACGGACGAACTCCCACTGCACCACCCCAAACTCCTTCAACATGAGTTTCCCCAGTCGTCTATCAAGTCGCCCCAAGCACTCACTAAGCTCTGCCGCCAACCAACCTCCTACGACCGTCGGTTGCTCCTCGAATCCCTTCCAAACTTCTTCCAGCCAGGTTCAACTCCAATCCGAACCACCTCGAACCTCGATAATGGCCGAACTTCACCAACGGCAGATTTCTACAACTACCAGACTCCGTCCGGACTCCTACGGGAGCCGGACTTCATCCCCAACCTTAACTACTGGTAGGCTCCATCCGGACTCCTACGGGAGCCGAACTTCATCCCCAACCTCAACTGCAGGCGGACTTCGACCGGACTCCTATGGGAGTCGGACCTCATCCTCGACTTCGACTACAGGTAGACTCCGTCCGGACTCCTACGGGAGCCGGACTTCATCCCCAACCTCAACTGCAGGTGGACTTCGACCGGACTCCTACAGGAGCTGGACATCATCCTCGACTTCGACTACAGGTAGACTCTGTCCGGACTCCTACAGGAGCCGGACCTCATCCTCGACTTCGACTGCAGGTAGACTCTGTCCGGACTCCTACAGGAGCCGAACCTCGTCCCCAACTTCGATTGCAGGAAGACTCCATCCGGACTCCTACGGGAGCCGAACTTTGTCCCCAACCTCAACTACAGGCGGACTCCGTCCGGACTCCTACGGGAGTCGGACCTCGCCCCCAACTTCTACTGATAGCGGACCTCGTCCGGACTCCTACGGGAGCCAGACTCCACCTCCGACTTCGATCGCAGCCTGCCAGCAACATCCGAGCTCCTTTCAAATGGATAGCCACTTCTCTCCACTGGGCACCTCAACCGAGCTTCGATCGACAGGCCTGGACCCCCCGGAAGGCTGCAGTAATGGCCACGACTCTGCTCCACTTCCTGCGACGGCTTCCACGCGGATCCATCACTCCCTGGCAAGCCACAGTAATGGCCACGATCCTGCTCCACTACCTGCGACGGATACGGTGCAGGTCCCCCACCCTCTAGCAAGTTGCGACAACGGGCGCCGCTCCACCTCCCGCAACAGACTCCACATGGCATGTCCCGCTGATGGCCACGATTCCACTCCACTACTCCCCACAATTAATTCCTCCTGGCCCCGTGCGGCCCATGACGAGACGGTTACAAACAATCGCTATCAATCCGCTGCTCCCCCTGCCTATAAAAAGGAACCCCAGATACGTTATTCTATAAGCTCTATTTTTTCTATGCCAAAACTCTGCTATAATTTCCGTTCGAGCACTCCATTCTTGTTGAGGCAGAGAACTGACTTGAGCGTTGGAGAGTCTTGCTGGAGCAATCCCACCTCCGGTTTAGACTTCTTTTGCAGGTCCCGGCGGTGACCGCGACTCCCTCGACTCCAGCTTCTCCAACGCAAGCGGATTTTTGCACCAACAAAATATGTCTTTAATTCTTAACTCTTTGAGAATATTTATCGAAAATTAATTCCGTAGATGATTCAAGGACACATCATCTTTGAATGAAAAATAAACATGCCATTTTATTGATCAAATCAATGTAAAAAGTATAAAATTATGTCCTAGATTTATTACAATGTGTCATCCATACTGGCTTCTAGGACATACATCTAACATAGGAGTAGTGAGTAGATACCAATCTGATCTAGGAGAGACTACTGGAAGGTTTTAAAAATCATCCTTAAGTATTTGAGAAATACTAAAGATCAGTGGCTTGTTTATAAAAATTTTGACTTAAAACTTATGGGGTTTACCAACTTTAATTTTCAATCGGATCATGATGATAGCAAGAGCATATCGAGATACATCTATATTCGAAATGATAGAGCAATCTACTAAAAAATTTCAAGCAGCACACCATAGCCGACTCTACTTGTGAGGTGGAATACATCATAGCATTCGATGCTGTGAAAGAAGATGTGTGGTTATGGAAGTTCATCGATGAGCTCGGAGTGGCACTCTCTCTCGATGGCCCTATTTTGTTGTACTGCGACAGTATTGGTGCCATTGCTCAAGCAAAAAAATCGAAGTCACATCAGTGCATCAAACACATTCTGTACTGCTACCACCTAATCCGTGAGACCATGGATTGAGATGACGTCGAGCTTTAGAAGATTGATGGAAAAAAAAATCTGACTGATCCATTTATAAAAGCCCTCAGTATCAAGAAGTTCAAAGATCATAAATTGAAGATGGGTATATGATACTATTCTGATTAACTTTAGTCTAAGTAGAAGTTGTTGAAAATTATGTCCCAAAATCAATCATCAGCCTATTGATGATTGAGCTTATTATGTAAATATATATGAATTGATAAATTAATAAAGTTATTATTTGACTTTTTCATCACAAAGTAGTGTACATCTTCTTAATGAACTCTAATTATTGTGATGAAGTCCTTAGGACTATCTAAATTGATATAGTAGGATATATTGTTTAGTTCTTAAAATAAATTTATGACTAAATGATACACTATTATTAGGATGATAGCATTTATTGATTGTAGGTCATTGTGTGTCATATGTGTTGGTTGTCCTTGTAATCAAGTGGTGTGAAGACATTGGTATGGCATACAAGTGAGATGTAGGAGTACGTCTCATTAAACGTGACCAACTATTGAGTACTCTGCTGTCAAGAGAAGCTCGCGAAGGATATGGGTATAAGTATCCCTCCGACCTGAGATCACCACGGTGACTTGCAAGCAACTCACTATATTTTGATGTCGGACTATTTGAATTTCTAATTTAGTGATGAAAGATTTTTGGGTATAGTCAAGTACTTGCGAAGTCAGTATATGAGTCAAGATGAAATTGATCCCTCTGAATAAGTAGGAGTTGATACATCAGTATATTTCAATTTAGTAAAACCTGGGACAGGATAATCCATATGATAGATTTGAAAGGTTGAGACACAATGAGGTTAACTATTTCCAAATTTTAATAATTAAATTTCAAGTCACTTTGAGCATTAGGATCAAAGGAATGAATTATATGGTAACCATATACCAATAGGTTCATGAATGGTGTTTTACAATCTTTCGACCTATCCAGATATTAGGTATTATTGCTAGATGGTCACTTTAATTGGTATAAAAAGTTCATTTCTATACTATCAGTTTAGGTTCGAACCTATAGGGTTACACTCAAAAATTTTTTTTGACTAATCATATGGTTGATCAATGATTGAGAATCATTCTAGGATTTAATCATCAATTTAATTGATGATTAATCTTATATAAAAATTATAATAAATTAATTTATTAATTATTAGTGAATCATAGGAGGATTGATTAGCAATTATATTACTAATTAGCTCAATTTGATTGAATATTAAGGTTTGGATTAAATCTAATTGAATTAGATTCAATTTGGTTTAACCCGATTAGGTTATGAGATGACCTAATCTTTAAGGATGTTCGATTTCAAATTTGAGCTCTATTAATTTTTAATTTAATTAGATTTTAATCAAGATTATTTGTTATCCAATTGGATTAGGTAATCTAATTGATCTAACTTAATTTAGTTGGATCAAGAATCTAATTAGAAATGAATTCGAATTCAAATTCGAATGGAACAAGAGAACCCCTTATGCATGAAAGTATTTTTTGCATGGAATTTTTTGCACCCAGAAGGTGTGTGATGCCTTCTTTCGATTCTCTTTAGATTAGAATTTGATTGGTTCAAATTTGAGTTCAAATTAGTTTGAAATCAGATTGAAAATAAGAGTCCAAGTTTTGTTGGACTCCTCCAAGCTGCCGACCACCTCTCTTCCTATGCCAAAATGATTTTTTGTGTGAAGTTTTTGTTGGAATTTTGGAGTTTGGTGCATGCATATGTGTTCCAAAACCTTACTTTCTAAACACCGCAGTGGATAATAAGATTAAAATACTTTTAATCTAAATTATGTATGCATAAAAATATAAAAACACATGGATCTATCTCATTTGCTGAATTGATATATGCTGAAATTCAGATTGTGATCAAATCACATACCTGTTTCGTAATTCTTTTCTTCAAATTTAAAACTGGAAGGAAAAAGATTCTCTCTTAGCTGCATAAGTATCCGGCTTTCATGAGTATCCACTTAAAAACAGTCTGGAACAGTCCTCTTTAATCTAAATTTTGGTTCTCCAAAATTCAACCTGTTGAATCTAAATGAAGCCTGAATCGCAATCAACGCTTGATTTTTCTCTTTGATCTTCCTCTTCTCCTCTTCTCTAGAGTTTTTTCTTATTTTATGCTACTACAAAATACTAGTTACCAGCAAATTACGGGACACTCAACACCTTGGGTGTGAAACTTCTTGGGACTCTCATCCCAAGGGATGGGCATGTAGAACACCCAAGAAAAGAGAAAGGGAGAGAAAGAGAGGGTGTGGGGAGAGCCTTTGGGCATGAGGGGCTGCTGGTTTTGATGCTTTAGGGATCTTAGGAAAGATCTCTTTAAATAGGCATAAGAATTGAATCCTATTCAATCACATAATACAAGTCCTACTTGCATTGGGTTTCCTATTAACTTAAGTTATTCAACTTACTTTAGGAGATCCTTTAGGTGCCAATAATTGAGGCTCTTACACCCATAATTAGACACCCCAAAACATACCCAATAGATGCCCCATAAGAGAGCTAAAAGTCCTCTAATCAATGGACACGTCCAACTTGATCAAATCAAGGTGGCGCTCAAGAATAACTATTAAGGAAATTAATTAGGGACTTGCATCCTTAATTTATATGATCCATAACCTTAGACATCCAATAATTAGAGTCTCATAAAACTTATTCATATAATTTATTAGCAGTTAATTAAGTTAAAATTATCTTATCACATAAGTAATCCCAATTGAAAGAGAAATTGGGTCCAACCATGTACTAGCAAGGTTATCATGAACCCAATGGGTTTCTCTAAACCAAATTAACACTTCATAAGCTCAATTACTAATTTTAGACCTAATTTCTTTATTGTGTGACCTCATAGGTTCAATTCTATCTGGTAGTGAGATATATAATGATCTCTATCATTGTATCATTGAAACTCTTTTCAATGGGTCAGAACAATTCCACTCTAACTCAGTAAGGATTATCGATCCGAAACAATCCTAGTGAGCTTTCACAATTTACCAGTGATGCCTAACAATATGTAGTGACAACCTAGTAGAACTAAAATCAACCTCTAGGTGTAGTTAACATGTGATTCAGTCCCTTTATCGTAAGTTCCGACTAGATGGCAGGTCATGGATAAATCGTCAAATCTCAACATCAGTCATATGATAGATTCGATTAGCTCAAGTCCAATTATGACTTCTTTGAAAACTTTTTTCTATCAATCACACTACTATGGCCATAGATTCTTGGACTTAGCCTTTTAAATCCCATAAGACTGCTCATCTATCAAGGTCGATGATTCTATCTTGATGCACACCCCACTCCTACAGTGGACCAACTGTCGCCAACATCCACTATAAGGGCTCATTGAGATCCATGTTTATGTGTCAGTCAAACTTCAGCAGTCTCACTGAGAGCAGTAGTACCATCTCAAGTCAAAGGATCAGTCACATAGCTACAGCATCGAGACAATCACTGACGATTGAATAGAAATCCAAATGATCCCTCATATGGTTATGCTCAATACTAGTTGTTCTCTAACAATGACCCATACTTGTTGTCCTATGTCTCTACACAGTAGACCAAAGACTCATCTATCCTAAAGGAATCGATTTGTGCACTAGTCTATCCAAATCTATCATCGTCCTCATGATGATCCTATAATTGGAAGCATTTAAGAATTAAATACATATCTCTAATTCTTAACACTTTGAGAATATGTATCAAAACTAATTTTATGGACGATTCAAAGACATATCATACTTGAATAAAAAAAAATTGTGTCCTAAAATTATTACAATATGTCGGCCATGTTGGCTTCTAGGATATATATATATAACAATCTTCCACTTGAACTAAAGCTAATTGGTCATAAATCTAAATCCCATCTTCTCAAGATGGACTTCCATTTTCGATTGGCTCAATTGCTTAGTCAACAGATCTGTCATATTGTCCGCAGGGTCTACTCTTTGCACCTCAATATATTTTTTTTTGAAGTAGTCAAGTTTGATATGAAAATACCGCTCGATGTGCTTAGATTTTTGATGAGACCTCAGCTCCTTAGCAAGTACTATGGCTCCGTTGTTGTCACAGTACAATGATATGGCATCCAATATCGTAACCCCAAGTTCTGCAATGAACTTTTTGAACTAGAAGCCTTCTTTTGCAACATCTAAAGCAGCGACATACTCAACCTCCGTGGTCAAATCCACTATGATGGGTTGCTTGGAATTCTTTCAGCTAATTGTGCCACCATTGTAAATGAATATGTACCCTAAAGTAGACTTTTTATCATCAAGATTAAACATAAAGTCTGAGTCAGTATACCCCTCAACTCGTAAGTCAGAATCACTTTCAAAGATCAAGAACAAATCCTTAGTCCTTTTCAAGTACTTAAGGATATTCTTCACAACTATCCAGTGCTCCTCGTCTGGATTCGATTGATACCTGCTCATGACACTCACGGTAAGGATAATATCAGGTCGAGTACATAGCATGGCGTATATGAAGATTTCTATGGTCGAGGCATAAAGAATCCTACTTATGTGCTGCACCTCCTTAGATGTGGTCGGACACATCGTCTTGGAGAGACTAATACCATACCTAAGAGGTAAGAGACCTCTCTTGGAGTTTTTCATGCTGAACCTTTTCAGCACCTTCTCTATGTACAGCTTTTGTGATAGGCCAAGCATCCATTTAGGTCTATCCCTATAGACCTTTATTCCGAGAGTATAGGACACTTTTCCTAGGTCTTTCATGGAGAATTTCTTGGACAACCATCTTTTGACCATGATCAGCATGAGAATGTCATTCCCAATAAGGATAATATCATCTACGTACAATATGAGGAAGGTGATCGCACTCCCACTGACCCTCTTATATACACAAGGTTCTTCTTCTTTTTTGATGAAATCAAATGATTTGATTGCCTTATCAAAATGATGGTTCCAACTTCGAGAAGTCTGCTTTAATCGGTATATGGACCTTTGTAGCTTGCAAACTCTGTGATCACCATCATTGGACGTGAAACCCATAGGCTGCTCCATATAGATATCTTTCTCAAGATATCCATTCAGAAAAACAATTTTCACATCCATCTATTAGATTTCATAATCATAGTAAGCTGCAACAGCAAGTAAAATGTGGATGGATTTCAGCATGGCTATGGGCGAGAAGATTTTCTAATAGTTAATATCCTCACACTGACTATAATCTTTAGCCACAAGTCTAGCTTTATAGGTCTCTACCTTACCAACGGCATCTATCTTCCTTTTGTAGATCCATTTATACCCAATGGACACAATACCCTTAGGTGGATCCACTAAAGTTCAGACTTGGTTCGAGTGCATTGAGTCAATTTCTAACTTCATAGCATCTAACTATTTCTCAAAATCGATGTCAGACATCACTTCATCAAAGGTACTAGGATCATTACTATGACCCCTATCTTTCATTGGAATATTTTATTTACTTCCTCCGTAAGCATACTCATATACCTTTCTAGAGGTCGGGAGATCCTGCTAGATCTACAAGATAGTAGAGCAACATCAACTACTAGCTCATGGATTATGAGTTCCTGAGGATCTATAGCTCTTGGCTTTTCAGATACTTTCTCTTTGGGCTCCACTAACCTCCCACTGCCACCATCCTAGATAAACTATTTTTTTAGGAATACAGTGTTTCAACTTATAATCACATTGTGATCTTGTGAAAAGTAGAAATAGTATCTCATGAATTCTTTTGGATACCCCATAAAGCGAGCTATAATAGATCTATCCTCTAACTTATCTGCCATCTATCTCTTGATATAGGCTGGACATCTCTAAGTCTTGAGATAACCCAGACTCGACTTTTTATCAAACCATATCTCATATAGTATGGTAGGAACGGATTTTGATGGAATCCTATTCAACAAGTGAATGGTAGTTAATAGGGCATGTCTCCAAAGAAATAAGGATAGATCAGTGAAGCTCATCATGGGTCAGATCATATCCAATAGGGTCCTATTCCTCCTTTCGAATACTCTGTTGAGCTGAGATGTTCCAGGAGGGATCTATTGAGAGACTATTATTGGAGCATGATCCTGGCTCCTCCCACAGACCTTGGGTGCAGCAAAACCAGCAACGAATAGATCTGGAGACTTCTGGACACGATCCAAGGCCCTTGATGAAATCAGTCTGGTTGCTGTCTTCTTCGTCAGCCTTTAGTTCCAGATGAAGAACGCCTTTGAAACCACCTCTAAAAAATCCAAGATATGGTATCCAACCAGATCAGACCTGGATCGAGGTCTTTCAATTTGTAGATCTCAAATTAGGATATTCTAGATGGAGAAGAAGATAGATGGAGACAGACCTCGCAGATCTGTCCTGCTGCAGCCTTTCTTGTAGATCTGTTGATGGAGATCTCACCCGCACCTCAAACGACCTCAGATCAACTCCAGATCTGAGAGAGACTTATACCAATCTCTTCTCAAGAGATTCTAGGTCCTGGACCTGGTGTTTGGGTACCTGCAAGAGGGAGAGAGCAGATCTGGTAGGCGGTTGCTAGGGGGAAGGGGCTAGCGCCTCCCCTTCTTCTCTTTCCTTTTACGGACTGGCGGCAAGAAACCCTAGGGTTTCTTGCTCCTAGGGCATGGAGGATGGATGGAGAGAGAGGGAGAAGAGAGAGAGAGACTTGGGAGAAAGAGTCTTATATTTTTTTGGTTTTCTCAAACCTATACACAGTACATGTATATATAAACACCGAGTCAAGTGACCCAAACCCAAAACTCCCTTGACCAACTCTATGGGAGATTAGGTTAACCCAAGCCCATGTACACCCATGACTCGACCTAATCTCACCTATCCTGGGCCCAGACTTGGCCCATAATGAGTTGGTCCCTTGAGGCCCACATAACCTAGACCTCAAGAACCCGAAAGGTCCACAGTCTTTCAACCTAGGGCCCAACTAGCCTTAGAGCCTCCATGAAGCCCTTATGAATGATGGACCTTGGCCTTAGCCTTGGTCCCCTGGGCCTTGGGCACACCACCTGGATCATAACAACTATACCATTGTCTTTAAGATATCTCAAAAATTTTCAACTAAGGTATTCACCTCCTCGATTAGATCGAAGAACCTTAACGAATTTATCTATCTGCTTTTCTACTTCATGCCTAAATTTTTTGAGCTTTTCAAAGGCTTTAAACTTATGTTTCATGAGATACACATATCCGTACCTAGATAAATCATCGGTAAAGATAATGAAGTAGGTATAATCACCCCTGATCTGCATATCAAATGGCCAATACACATTAGTATGTACCAAGGCGAGTAACTCAGTCACCCTTCCTCTATGTCCTACAAAGGATAACTTAGCTATCTTTCCTCGAAGATAAGATTTACAAGCTGGATACGACTCTGAATTAAGAGAGCCAAGGATCCCATCCTTCTTTAGTCTGTTTATCCTATCCTCTCCAATATGGTCTAGTCTATGGTGCCACAAGTACTTCTGGTTAATTTTTTCTATGGATCTCTTCTGGCCTATGACACTTACTATTTACTCATTTAGGTTCACATTCACATTAACATGCAAGTGATAAAGACTGTCAATTAAAAGATCTCATGCAATCAATTTATTTCATAAATAAATAAAATAAAAATCTTTATTGAAATAAATTTTAAAACCTTCCTGTGCTAGCACAAACACGAAAATTAAATTTCAACTAGCTACAGGAACATAATAACAGTCTTTCAAATCTAATCTAACACCAGATAGTAATCGAAGAGGATAAGTGCCAATGGCCTCTATAGCAATCTTTACTCCATTATCGACCCAAAAAATCATATCACCTTCCCTCAACCTCCTACTTTCTATCAGATCCTATACTGAGGTTCATATATGAACACTCGAACCAGAGTCTAATACCCAACTAGAAGTAGAAGAAATCGTAAGGTTAGATTCTATTACGAGCATACCTTCGGAAGATTTATCACCCTTTTTAATCTTTAGGCTTTCCAAGTATTTAGGATAGTTTCTCCTCCAGTGGCCTTCAGCATGACAGTGGAAACACTTTCTCCTTGCCTCGGTCGCCTTTGGACTATTCTTCTTCGATTTGCTCTCTTTCTTCTGCTTTTTCGTAGATTTAACCTTCTTCCTTCTAGTAGACTTTCTCTTGGAGGAAGAGGTCCACTCCACAGTGAGAATAGTGCCCCTTGAACTTTTCAAGATACCCTCCGTAGTGACCAACATGTTGACGAGTTTGAAAATATTGCAGTCAAGTTTGTTCATATAAAAATTTATAATGAATTGACTATATGAACTAGTAAGGGATTGAAGGATCAGATCTATCTGTAATTCTATTTGTATTTCTAGTCCGAGCTTTTCAAGCTCCTCAATGTCCTTGATCACTGTCATACAGTCCTCATGGACAGATTGCCCCTCGCGTATCTTCAGGTTGAAGAGTCTTTTGGATACTTCAAAATGCACAATACGACTCTGCTCACCATACAACTTTTGTAGGTGAGTGATTATGGCCCGAACAGTGGGCATATGCTCGTGCTAGCTTTGCAACTCATTTGACATAGATGCTAGCACATAACATTTGACCCAACTATCTTCATCCATCTACTTTTCAAAAGCAGCTCTTTACTCAGCAGTAGGATGGTTTGGTAGCATTATGAGATCTTGGTCGTGAACATAGCTTAACTTTTCTAAGCTCAAAACAATCTTGAAATTTCTGAGCCAGTCTTTGTAATTGGTATCGATTAAACGATTAGTTTCAAGGATACATGCTAGAGAGTTTGAGACTGACATTGTGGTTAAACTACAAGAGTAAAGATTCAAGTTAGACTTTTATACTTAATATTTATATTTGCTTATAAGAACTTTAAGATGCAAACAATGACTCCCACTAATTTATCGGATCCCTCCACTCTTCAAAAAGGAAATGAAAACTCTAACGCGACCAAAGATTCCTAGTGGGTGTTGCGGTTCCACCGATGACATGCACCTCACCTAACAGTTATTGGTAACATGCATACCGATGCGTAGGCAACTCTTTATCCAAATACTTTGCTAGGTATGTTGCAGTGACTTGGTCTCTAAATCATGTGGGCTTACCTAATAATTATTGCCCACATTTTAGTTGAACCCAACCCACCGTTCACAAGCAGGTGCAAGGCTATTATTGGGTCCCTCACCTAATAGTTATTAGGCCCAACCCAATCCTTACTCTGGAGCAACTCTTTGCTGATAGACTAGTTGCATATTCTTGATGCAACTGAACCACTGTAATCAGCTAAAAATAATCAACGCTAGTAGCACGTCTGCACATCTACAATGGTGGAAGACCTATGGACTTAATATTTATGGAGAGGTTTAGATTTAAATCTCATCTAATCAATCATCATATAACTGATCTAACTGACATAGGCCAAATCGGATCGCTAAGCAACCTAATTCAAGACCCAATCTTCTAAATTGACCAGGTAAGTGGAGATCGATGGGGATCCCCCCGTTGCCTTCTTAAGACATCAATAAATTAGTGAGATCGGCTAACAGAACTAATTAAATAACTATGTCTCATTAACTTATCTTAGACACCAATAGGTCGATTGATCAGAATAGGTTAACTCTAATGAATCAGGCTCAAACCAGCGAGCCAAATTAGGTCCTTAGGTTAATCGATTCTATATATATGATTCAAATGATTTGATCAACAAGAATTGTATGATCATTAACTTAATTGATCTGATCTTTATCAACACTTGACTTAGTTTGATCAATTACTTAATCGAGTTAGAACCATATGACTCAAATCAAAAATCTTAAATGCAATCCTATTACATAACCTAATTTATGATTTTTTCATGACCAAAAACCTCGTACACAAATATATATTTTAGATTCTAAAATTATTTTTTAGATCTAAATTTATTACATAAAAGTAAGTTTTAAAATATAAAAATAATTTTTAGATTTTGTCATACAAACATATATCACATATATGCATGTAAAATCAGATCTAAACCAAATTTCAAATCTAAATATGATATCATATATCTTATATACTAATCATGGATCAGATTAAAAGTAAATTTATGATCTGAATATATAATCATATATCATATATATGAATCAAAATTTAGATCATATAAAAATTTTAGATTTTATGCATGCATCTATGTGTCACATGAACATGAACTAGAACTCTTTCTAGATCAAAATTCAGATCTATGCATGCAGTTACATATCAACTATATATTCTAAAATTAAATATAAAATTAAATTTTATATTAGAAGATCCATCTATACATTTCATGTTTCAAGAAAAAAATCTAATTTTGAAACTTTTTTAAAAATATGTATATCAAAATTCAGCATATGAAAATCCGTGGCTCTGATACCACTATTAGAATTTTGGGGTTTGGTGCATGCATATGTGTTTTAAAATTTTATTTTCTAAATATCATAGTAGAGAATAAAATTAAAATATTTTTAATCTAAATTATACATGCATAAAAATATAAAACCACATAGATCTATCTCATATGTTGAAATTCAGATTGTGATCAAATCACATACCTGTTTCACAATCCTTTTCTTCGAATCTGGATCTGAAAGAGAAGAGGTTCTCTCTTAGCTGCATAAATATCCAACCTCTATGAGTAACTACTCAGGATCAATTTGGAACAGCTCTCTTTAATCTAAATTTTAGTTCTCCAATATTTAGCCTGCTGAATCTAAACAAAGCCTGGATTGCGATCAACGCTTGATCTTTTTCCTTGATCTTCTTCTTCTCTTCTCTAAAGTTTCTCCTTACTTTGTGCTACTATAAAACACCAGCAACCAGCAAATTATGGGATGCCCAACACCTTGGGCATGGAACTTTTTGGGACTCGCATCTCAAGGGATGGGCGTGTAGAATACCTAAGAGAAGAGAAAGAGAGAGGAAGAGAGGGCATGGGGAGAGCCTTTGGGTATGAGGGACTGCTGGTTTTGATACTTTAGAGACCTTAGGGGAGGGCCCTTTAAATAGGTATAAGGATTGAATCCTATTCAATCACATAATACAAGTGCTACTTGCATTGGGTTTCCTATTAACTTAAATTATCCAACTTTCTTTAGGAGACCCTTTAGGCGCCAACAATTGGGACCCTTGCACCCATAATTAGATACCCTAAAATATACCCAAGAGATGCCCCATAAGAGAACTAAAAGTTCTCTAATTAATGGACACACCTAACTTGATCAAATCAAGGTGGCACCCAAGAATAACTATCAAGAAAATTAATTCGGGACTTGCATTCTTAATTTATATGATCCATAACTTTAAACATCCAACAATTGGAGTCTCATGAATCTTATTCATGTAAGTTATTAGTACATAATTAAGTTAGAATTATCTTATCAAATAAGTAATCCCAACTGAAAGAGAAATTTAGTCTAACCATGTGCTAGCAAGGATATCATGAACCCAATGGATTTTTCTAAATCTAATTGATACTTCATAAGCTCAATTATTAATTTTAGGTCTAATCTCTTTGTTGTATGACCCCATAGGTTCAATTCTATCTGGTAGTAAGATATACAATAGTCTCTATCATTGTATCATTGAAACTCTTTTCAATAGATTAAAATAATTCAACTCTAACTCAGCAAGGATTGTCGATCTGAAATAATTCTAGTGAGCTCTCACAATCTATCAATGATACCTAACAGTATGTAGTGGCAATTCAGTAGAACTAAAATTAACCTCTAGATGTAGTTAACGTGTGATTCAGTCCCTCTATCATGAGTTTCGACTAGATGGCAGGTCATGGATAAATCGTCAAACCTCAACATCAGTCATATGATAGATTCGATTAGCTCAAGTCCAGTTGTGACTTCTATAAAAACTCTTTTCTATTAATCACACTACTATGGTCATAAATTCTTAGACTTAGCCTTTCAAATCTTATAGGACTACTCCTCTCTACCAAGGTCGATAGATCCTATCTTGATATGTATTCCACTCCTACAGTGGACCAACTATCACCAACATCCACTATAAAGGCTTATTGAGACCCATATTTATATGTCAGTCAAATTTCAGCAGTCTCACTACGAGCAGCAGTACTATTTCAAGTCAAAGGACCAGTCACACAACTATAGCATCGAGACAATCATTGACGATTAAATCAAAATCTAAGTGATCTCTCATATGGTCACGCTCAATACTAATTATCCTCTAACAACTATCTGTACTCATCATCTTGTGTGTTGCTCCTAGATTGATTTTGATGATTACAAAGTAGATTGAAGGGATACAAATAATTTTAAAATGAAAAAGTCCTTATGCTCTTCAAGGGCAAAATCATAATTTCACTAAAATCCTGATTTGATAGTACCATTTGGTAGAACAAATGATTTGAAATCTATTGGTAAAAATTTTATTGTGTTTGGACTTATATTTTTGAAGTTATGAAGGTTTGAAGTGCATGAGTCGACTCATGAGTCAACTCATGGCACTATGAGCTGAATGGCATGCAAAAAATTCCCATGGCACGCTGGATTTTTGACTTGGCACGACCTGTGAGTCGACTCATGAGTCGACCCACAAGGCATGAGTCGACCTCTGCTGATTTGAGCCAAAAAATCCAGAAATTAGACCTTCTGGTCTGTGCAACAGAAGTCGACTCATGAGTCGACTCCTGATGCATGAGTCGACTCATGAGTCGACCCCTGCGATGGAAAATGTCAGCAATGGCTATTTTTTTGCCCATTCTAATTGTCATTTATGCTTCCTAAAATTGCTCTAACGGCTCTTTATCTACCTAAATTATTTTCTCTTGCTTCTAATGCTACAAAATGCTTAAAATGGTGAAAAAAATTGCAGATTAAATAGCGGATCAAACGTGAAATCAAAAATGAGAAGAACAGAAGAGAGGATCCAAAATTTGCACGAAAAAGCCTGAGATCAACGAAAAATCCAAAAAAAAAAAGAGAGAGGATCCACAATATACCAGAAAGAGTGTGAAAGAGAAAAGCAAGAGCTTTCAAGGAGAGAATTCTTCATGCCTATTGTTTCAACCTTGATCTAGAGATCATTTCAAAGCTTTCAAGAGATCTTCAATCAACAATCAACCTCTTCTCAAGCATTCAAGCGTTCATCCACTTTGAGAAAATCTGAAAAAGGAGTTCTTCATTTGAGTAAAGCTTTTATTGTTATATTCGCTCATTTAAGGAGCTGTTATTGTATTAATCTGTGCTCAAAATTTTCTAACTCTTTGTGAGTTTTTGTTCTTGTTTTTGGAGGATTTCCAAAACAAGGAAAGGTTGATCCGAACCTGAAATCGGAGTGTTTTGGGTTTACTTGTACCCGAGAAACAAGTGATCTAGCTTGGGATAGCTAGTGTCGAAGTTTCTGACGTTTTGTATTCGGGTTGAATACAAAGTATAGTGGATTGAAATTCCCAAGTAGGAGCTTGGGGAGTGGATGTAGGTGCAAGGTTAGCACCGAACCACTATAAATCCTTGTGTTTGTGGTGTGCTTTATCGCTTCACTTTATTTCTTTATTATATTCTTGCATTCCTGCCTTAGGTAATAAATATTGAATTAAAGTCTTTGTTTTGTTCCTCATAAGTAATCTGTTGGGCTTAAAATTTTTTAGAAACCCAATTCACCCCCCCCTCTTGGGTTGCATAGCTGGGCAACAAGTGGTATCAGAGCCGGTGCTCTAGCCCTTCTTTGATCTAATAATCAAAGAGCCAAAGATCTATGGCAACCCATGTTGGTACTTCTCTAGCCGAGGGGCAATCAACAAACCGACCTCCACTTTTCAATGGGTCTAATTACACCTATTGGAAAGCTCGGATGAAGATTTTCATACAAGTACTCGACTATGATATGTGGAGTATCATAGTGAATGGTCCTCACACACCCACCAAGATTATAGATGGTGAGGAATCAACCAAACCCGAGAAAGAATGGGATGAGGTTGACAAGAAATTGGCACAATTAAATGCCAAAGCCATGAATGTTCTTTATTGTGCACTAGATGCAAGTAAATTTAATCGCATTTCTACTTGTGCATCTGCTAAAGAAATATGGAATAGGTTAGAAATAACCCATGAGGGAACAAATCAAGTAAAAGAGTCTAAAATAAACATGCTTGTACATAAATATGAATTGTTCAAAATAGAGCATGATGAGTCTATAACTGTTATGTTTACTCATTTTACTGATATAATCAATGGTTTAAAGAGTCTTGGCAAATCTTACACTAACAGTGAACTTGTAAGGAAGATTCTCAGGTCACTGCCAAGAACTTGGGAAGCCAAGGTGACTGCCATCCAAGAAGCAAAGGACTTGAACACTCTACCTCTAGAAGAGCTTCTTGGATCCTTGATGACTCATGAACTTAGCATGAAGCAACATCAAGAGGATGAAATCAAAAAGAAAAAAACCATTGCCCTCAAATCCACAACTTCGCCTGATTATGAAACGGATGAATCTGAAGATGAAGAACAGGATGAAGAGATGGCTCTCATCACCCAGAAATTTAAGAAGTTTTTAAGAAAAAGGAAACAGGGGATGAGAAAGAAATTCACAAAAGGGGATCAAAGCAAAGAAAAGGAGAAAGATCAACCCCCTATATGCTACGAGTGCAAGAAGCCAGGACATTTCAGATCCGAATGTCCACAATTGAAGAAAGGTCCAAAGAAGTTCAAAAAGAAGGCAATGATGGCGACCTGGAGTGCGAGTGATGACTCAAGCTCCGACGAGGAAACCTCAACAGAACAAGCCAATCTGTGCCTGATGGCACATGAAAATGAGGTAACTTCTGAATCCACTAGTGAATTTACTTTTGAAGAATTGCATGAAGCATTCTATGATTCAATTGATGAATTAAAGAAACTAGGGAAGAAAAACAAAGAGCTGAAATTGGAAAATCAGTCCTTAGTGAAACAAGCTGAAAATCTTTCAATTGAAAAATTCACCTTGATTCAAGAAAATCAAAACTTAAAGGATGAAATGAACAAGCTAAAATCTATAGTAGATAAGTTCACCTTAAGTTCAAACAAACTAAATATGATCCTTGAAAATCAGAAAGCTATATATGATAAGGCTGGACTTGGTTATAAATCCCTGAAGAAACAAAAATTTCTGAAGGATATTTATGTAAATTATTCAAGTAACAAGTCTACAAATATTACTTATTTTAAATGTGGAAGAATAGGACATAAATCATACACATGTCTTATTAACAAATATGCAAACACAAAGAAAATATGGGTTCCAAAAGGAACCATTCTGACTAACCTGAAAGGACCCAAGAAAGCTTGGGTACCTAAGACAGAAACGTGACCTTTGCTTGCAGGTGTGTCTAGCATCCCAAGAAGGAAACAGGAAATGGTATCTTCACAGCGGATGCTCGAGACACATGACTGGTGATGAATCATAATTCATCACGCTTGATGCTAAGGATGGAGGGATGGTCACCTTTGGAGATAATGGCAAAGGAAAGATCATCGGGATAGGTAACATTGGTATCACTCCTTCCAAATACATTGAGAATATTTTATTAGTTAAAGGTTTAAAGCATAACTTACTTAGCATTAGTCAATTCTGTGATAAAGGGTATAAAGTAAGTTTTGAATCATCTGTTTGCATTGTGACGAGTCCTATTAACGATGGCATTAAATTTATAGGACATAGGCATGGCAATGTTTATATGGTAGACTTGAATGATTTAACTAAATTAGACATGCAATGCCTAGTTTCCTTAAATGCTAAAATAAATGAGACTAGTTGGCTGTGGCATCGTAGACTTGCACACATTAGCATGCATTCTCTCTCAAAATTAATTAAAAAGGATTTAGTTCTTGGTTTGCCAAAACTGAATTTTGAAAATGATAGAATTTGTGATGCATGCCAATTAGATAAACAAACTAGAGTATCATTTAAACCCAAAAATACTGTTTCAACTTCTAGACCTTTAGAGCTCTTACATATGGATTTATTTGGACCAACTAGAACCACTAGTCTAGGAGGAAAATGATATGGATTTGTAATAATAGATGATTACTCTCGTTTTACTTGGGTTTTCTTTTTAGCTCACAAAAATGAAACTTTTCATATTTTCACTAAATTTCATCGAAAAGTCTCTAATGAAAAAGGGTTTTCAATTCAAAATATTAGAAGTGATCATGGAACTGAATTTGAAAATCAAGATTTTGAAAATTTTTGTAATGAAAATGGAATTGGCCATAACTTCTCTGCTCCTAGGACACCCCAACAGAATGGGGTAGTAGAAAGGAAAAACAGAACCTTAGAAGAAATGGCCCGTACCATGCTTTGTGAAAGCAACCTTCCAAGATATTTTTAGGTGGAAGCTATTAACACAGCATGTTACATTTTAAATCATACTTTAATTAGACAATTTTTAAAGAAAACCCCCTATGAACTTTGGAAAGGAAAAAAATCAAATATTGCATATTTTCATGTTTTTGGTTGTCGATGTTTTGTATTAAATAATGGCAAAGAAAAACTTGGTAAATTTGATGCAAAATCAGATGAAGCAATCTTTCTAGGTTACTCCTCCACTAGTAAAGCATTTAGAGTTTTCAACAAAAGAACTTTAGTAGTTGAGGAGTCCATACATGTTGTTTTTGATGAATCTAACGATCTTCCTTCAAGGAAGAATGAGGGTGTTGATGATGCAGAGCCACTAATAGAAGGTATGAAGGAGATCACTCTGAAAGACTCAGCAACTCCAAAAGACAAGGATCAAGAAGACGAACAAAATGAAAGAGGTGAAGAAATTCAAGAACAACCTCAAGGTACAAATGACCTACCCAAGGAATGGAGGTATGTTCACAACCACCCTAAGGAGTTAATTATCGGTGATCCTATGCATGGGGTAAAAACACATTCTTCACTTAGAGATGTACTTAATCATTGTGCTTTTGTATCTCAACTTGAACCTAAAACTTTTGAAGAGGCTGAAAATGATCATAACTGGATTAATGCTATGCAAGAGGAACTTAATCAATTTGAAAGAAATAATGTTTGGACCTTAGTATCAAGACATAAAGATTATTCAATAATTGGAACAAAATGGGTCTTTAGAAACAAATTAGATGAGCATGGAAATGTAATTAGAAATAAAGCAAGACTGG
The DNA here is from genome assembly GCF_000442705.2 of Elaeis guineensis. Classification (NCBI taxonomy): domain Eukaryota; kingdom Viridiplantae; phylum Streptophyta; class Magnoliopsida; order Arecales; family Arecaceae; genus Elaeis; species Elaeis guineensis. The sequence goes on along the minus strand of NC_026005.2, from coordinate 57,121,976 downwards.
TTGCTAAGGGATATAATCAAGAAGAAGGAATTGATTTTGATGAAACCTTTGCACCTGTTGCTAGATTAGAAGCTATTAGACTTCTACTTGCATATGCTTGCTTTATGAATTTCAAGTTATTTCAAATGGATGTTAAAAGTATATTTTTAAATGGATATATCTCTGAAGAAGTATATGTAGAACAACCCCCTGGATTTTTAAATCATGCTTTTCCTAATCATGTCTTTAGATTAAATAAAGCTTTATATGGATTAAAACAAGCACCTAGAGCATGGTATGAAAGGCTAAGCAAATTTCTACTAAATAATAGTTTTTCAAGAGGCAATGTAGATACAACCCTATTTATTAAAAGAAATCAAAATGATATGCTAATTATACAAATTTATGTTGATGACATAATTTTTGGGTCTACTAATGAATCCCTTTGTCAAGACTTTGCTAAGCTTATGCAGGGAGAGTTCGAGATGAGCATGATGGGAGAACTCATCTTCTTCCTCGGACTCCAAATCAAACAATTAAAAGAGAGAATCTCCATCACCCAAAGCAAGTACACCAAGGAACTACTCAAAAGATTTGGAATGGAGAACTGCAAACCAATTGGCACACCAATGAGTCCCTCATGTAAGCTTGACAAGGATGATGAAGGTAAAAGCGTAGACTTAAAATACTATAGAGGTATGATTGGCTCATTATTATATCTAACTGCAAGTAGGCCTGATATCATGTTTAGTGTTTGTTCATGTGCTAGATATCAATCTAATCCTAAAGAATCTCATTTGAATGCTGTTAAAAGAATTCTTAGATACTTAAATGGTACTCAAACTCTAGGGTTATGGTACTCTAAGGACTCATAAATTAATTTATTAGGATATTCAGATGCTGATTTTGCTGGATGTAAATTAGATAGAAAAAGCACAAGTGGAACTTGCCAATTTCTTGAAGTAAACCTAATCTCATGGTTTAGCAAGAAACAAAATTCAGTGGCACTGTCTACGGCTGAGGCCGAATACATTGCAGCCGGAAGTTGTTGTGCTCAAATCTTGTGGATTAAGCAACAACTCGAAGATTTTGGAATCAAACTTAATGAAACACCAATAAGATGTGACAACACAAGTGCCATAAATCTATCTAAAAATCCAATTCAACACTCAAGATCTAAACATATTGAAATAAGACATCATTTTATAAGAGAACATGTTCAAAACAAAAATGTAATTCTTGAATATGTTTGCACTGAAAATCAATTAGCTGATATCTTTACAAAGGCTCTTAGTGAGGATAGATTCTGTGAAATTAGGAGAAATCTAGGAATTCTAGATCCATTTGCCTAAAATTTCTCAATTTCTAAAGAATTGATTAGAGCTCAATTTTCAACATCTATCCTGGTCCCAAAAGCTCAGATTTATCATTCTAAAAACTTATCATTGAGCAAAATTCCTTCACTCAAAATTTTAAATTTTTATAGAATTTATTCATATTTTTCCTGATTTTCTGAACTTCATGAGTCGACCCCCATGAGTCAACTCAATGGCAAACTTGTAAATCCCATAAACTTCCCACGGGCTCATTGTTTTTAAACGGGAACCCTGTTTGTGAGACGACTCATCTTCTCATCGTCTTCCTTCCGAAAGCCGTTCTTTCCAACTTTTTTTTGCTCCAAATCCAAGGATTTATCTCGAGGCAATTCTCCCTCCTACTCTCCACCAAAAAATCGTCTCCTTGGAAAAGAGATTTCTCGTGCTTTCTCGCATTGCTTGGCGCGGTTGGAACGTGCCCTAGCACTTCACCGAACTTCCAAAATCCACTTCTTTTCTCCACTAAAATTCCTCTTTACTCTCTTGTGATCCCTCCTCCTCTCAATTCAAGTCTTCTTGTCTGCTACTTTATTGGATTGGCTCCAAAGATGAAACTTCCCCAAAGAAGGAAATCAATCCGTGAGCCTGAGGAAATTGTCCGAAAGAAAAGGCATGCTCAGTCTTCCAGTGTTCCCGATCCAGTTTCAGTACCTGCTCAAGGTCCCTCTCAATCCTCCATAAGCCCCAGAGTGAATCCTCTTTCTGATAGAAAAGTAGAAACCGGGAAAAACATAGATTTTCGGTTCTTTGAGAAAGAAGGCTTTACTTTTGCAAGTAAGATCAAAAATCAAGGATGGGAACTTTACTGCTCCCTTAAGGAAGTCACCTATGTTGATCTAGTTAGAGAGTTCTACCAGAACCTAAATTATGGAAATGGGTCAATGACTTCAACTGTAAAGGAGATTGACATATGCTTGGATTCTAGGATATTGGGAGAAATACTTCAGTTGCCTAGTGAAGGATACTCATATATGGAACTCCCAATTAAAGAAGAAGGGATCAGAATTATCTTAGGAGAAGCTTTTTCAGGAAATTTAAACAAATTGGAAGCAAAGCTATTATCCATTGAGATGAGGGTCCTGCATCAGATTGTAACAAAACTCTTCTTTCCTAGGAGTGGTAGGCATGATCTACTATCTGGCAGAGATGTATGTGTCATGTTTCATATCATCACTTAGACCCCCATAAACCTCCCTGCACTTATGATAGAGGCCATGAGAGAAACTTTGAATAGATCCAAGGCACACTTGCCTTATGGTATGGCCCTTACTAGAGTATTTAGGAGGTTTGGAGTTAGCTGTGAGGGGGAGGCACCTACCAAACTCTCACATGTGGACACTTTCAACCAACACAGCCTGCATCGAATGGGAATTACAAAGATTGTTGGTGGTTGGATCAAGGGCTCTGAAGAAAGAGCTGAGGAGAGAGTTGAGGAAAGAGCTGAAGACAGAACTGAAGGCAGAGTAGAAGAAGAAGGTCCATCTTCTCCTGTACATGACTTCAGGGCAGCTTCACCAGATACCCAGTTCATTCCTGATACTGAGGCTGGCCCTTCTGAGTTTACTAGGATGCCCACACCAGTGTATCAGCCAGAGAGCAGAGCACCTCATTCAGAGTTCAGACTGGCTGACGATCAGATCGAGCATATTTCACAGCGTGTGGCTTCTTTGCTGTCTAGCCAGTGGAGTAGTACTTCTTTTGCACCTGGAGCTACCTCTTCTGATCAGACCATTACTCCCCACATCTCCACTGTGTTTCAGATGATATCAGATCAGTCCATCAGGATACAGCAGCTTGAGGACACAGTCTGGAGACTGACTGGCAGAGTTCTTGACTTGCAGGGGCAAGTCCTTGCATTGGCCCATCCCCAGCCACAGGAGTCTACTATTGAGGTCACAGACCTCACTGCAGAGGCTGGCAGGCTCAGAGGAGCACTAGAAGGTGGATATGAATTACTGAGGAAAGAGATCCGAGGATCGAGTGAGCATGCTACCACCCAGTTCACTGCTCTACTTCAATCTGTTTCCAGAGCACTGAACGTACTTGATTCTATCAGACTCATGGTATCAGCCCTAGCATCTCAGCGTTCTCAGCCACCCAGTTCATCTCGTTCTCCTGCTCATGCCAGAGGCAGACGGGGTAGAGGACGCACTTCTGATCCATCATCTCCTCACCCTATATCTGATGACTCTGATCATTAACTTATCTTGATCTTTACTAGATCCTAGGTGTTAGTATTTTGTTCTAGGATCTATACCTCGAGGCCATGTATTGATAATTAGCTGGTTGAATTTTATTTTTAAGAACTATGTATTGAAATAATTATGATATTAATGGAATCATCTTTTACCTATATTTCTACCTCTTTGTAATGATCATATTTTGGTTATATATTTTCTTCTTGTTGAAATATTGTCTTCTCCTTGTTGTTGTTTGCTGTTGATAATTGCTATATTAAGGGGGAGCAAACATCTGTGAAAAACTCTAAAGGGGAAGAAATTAAAGAATATTTCAAAAAAAAAAAAAAAGAAAGAGTTAACTATGTTTGATGATGTCAAAAAGGGGGAGAAATTAAACAAAAATAAAAATTGAAATTAAACAAAAAGCAAAACCCTAAATTATGAGAAAAAGGGAGAGAAATTAAACAAAAACAAGAATTGGAAGATTAAACCAAACTTGAGAAATTAAATAAAAATTGGAAGATTAAAAAAATATTAGGAAACAAATATTAGAGAAATTAAACAAAACTTTGAGAAATTTGGTATCGAAATTTAGTATCAGATAGAAATTAAATAAAAAGCCATCCATCAAAAGCAAAATCATAAGTACAATGCAAATAAGTTTTTTTTTATATGCTCTGATATATTTCAAAATTCAAACTTGCTCTGATACATCTTTTGAAATTTTATTCACCTTGATACATCTTAAGAAATTTGTTTTACTCTGATACACCCTATAATTTCTTTTAACTTGCTCTGATACATGATAAAATTTAATCTGATACAGTGTGAAGGTTTCTCTGATAAATTATAACATTTGCTCTGATACAGTGTGAAATTTTCTCTGACATTTGCTCTGATACAGTGTGAAATTTTCTCTGACATTTGCTCTGATACAGTGTGAAATTTTCTCTGACATTTGCTCTAATACAGTGTGAAATTTTCTCTGATATATTATAAAATTTTCTTGCTCTGATACATTGTAAAATCTTTTCTGATAACATTGTAAAAAAAAAAAAAAAAATATTTTTCTTGCTCTGATACATTGCAAAATTTATTTCTCTTCTCTTGCTCTGATATATCTTAAACTCAAAATGATCTAATACCCTTTTCAATTCTTTAAGAAAATGGACAAACTATTTTTGCATTTATATTACATGCCAAAAGAATCATACTCTTTTCAAGCATATACACCTATAATGGATTCTTTTGAAATTAATGCATTAACATAAATATTTTTGTTCAAATATTTTGTCATCATCAAAAAGGGGGAGATTGTTGCTCCTAGATTGATTTTGATGATTACAAAGTAGATTGAAGGGATACAAATAATTTTAAAATGAAAAAATCCTTATGCTCTTCAAGGGCAAAATTGTAATTTCACTAAAATCCTAATTTGATAGTACCATTTGGTAGAACAAATGATTTGAAATCTATTGGTGAAAATTTTATTGTGTTTGGACTTATATTTTTGAAGTTATGAAGGTTTGAAGTGCATGAGTCGACTCATGAGTCAACTCATGGCACTATGAGCTGAATGGCACGCAAAAAATTTCCATGGCACGCTGGATTTTTGACTTGGCACGACCTGTGAGTCGACTCATGAGTCGACCCACAAGGCATGAGTCGACTCATGAGTCGACCTCTGCTGATTTGAGCCGAAAAATCCAGAAATCAGACCTTCTGGTCTGTGCAACAGAAGTCGACTCATGAGTCGACTCCTGATGCATGAGTCGACTCATGAGTCGACCCCTGCGATGGAAAATATCAGCAACGGCTATTTTTTTGCCCATTTTAATTGCCATTTATGCTTCCTAAAATTGCTCTAACGGCTCTTTATCTACCTAAATTATTTTCTCTTGCTTCTAATGCTACAAAATGCTTAAAATGGTGAAAGAAATTGCAGATTAAATAGTGGATCAAACGTGAAATCAAAAATGAGAAGAACAGAAGAGAGGATCCGAAATTTGCACGAAAAAGCCTGAGATCAACGAAAAATTCAAAAAGAAAAAGAGAGAGGATCCACAATATACCAGAGAGAGTGTGAAAGAGAAAAGCAAGAGCTTTCAAGGAGAGAATTCTTCACGCCTATTGTTTCAACCTTGATCTAGAGATCGTTTCAAAGCTTTCAAGAGATCTTCAATCAACAATCAACCTCTTCTCAAGCATTCAAGCGTTCATCCACTTTGAAAAAATCCGAAAAAGGGGTTCTTCATTTGAGTAAAGCTTTTATTGTTATATTCGCTCATTTAAGGAGCTGTTATTGTATTAATCTGTGCTCAAAATTTTCTAACTCTTTGTGAGTTTTTATTCTTGTTTTTGGAGGATTTCCAAAACAAGGAAAGGTTGATCCAAACCTGAAATCGGAGTGTTTTGGATTTACTTGTACCCGAGAAACAAGTGATCTAGCTTGGGATAGCTAGTGTCGGAGTTTCCGACGTTTTGTATTCAGGTTGAATACAAAGTATAGTGGATTGAAATTCCCAAGTAGGAGCTTGAGGAGTGGATGTAGGTGCAAGGTTAGCACCGAACCACTATAAATCCTTGTGTTTGTGGTGTGCTTTATCGCTTCACTTTATTTCTTTATTATATTCTTGCATTCCTGCCTTAGGTAATTAATATTGAATTAAAGTCTTTGTTTTATTCCTCATAAGTAATCTGTTGGGCTTAAAATTTTTTAGAAACCCAATTCACCCCCCCCCTCTTGGGTTGCATAGCTGGGCAACATTGTGCCTCTACACAGTAGATCAGAGATTCATCTATCTTGAAGAAAGTGATTTGTACGTCAGTCTATCAGAATCTATCACAGTCCTCATGATGATCCTATGATCGGGAGCATTTAAGAATTAAATACATGTCTCTAATTTTTAACACTTTGAGAATATGTATCAAAACTAATTTCATGGACGATTCAAGGATATATCACACTTGAATGAAAAAAAAATATCCTTTTATTGATCATATCAATATATTAAGTATAAAATTATGTCCTAGAATTATTACAATATGTCAGCCATATTGGCTTCTAGGACATACATCTAATAATTTTTTGTGCCAATCTGAGTGTTGTCACCACCCTTTTTGAGTTTCTTAGATAGAGATTGAGTTTGGTTCAAAATGGAGTTCAAATCTGATTTGAATTCGTGATAAGATCAAATCCTGTTTGAACCTAAACCAAACAATCCAAACTCTATCATTATCTTCATGGGATGCCACTTTAAGAAAGGATGATTTTTTGTGCACCTCATTAGATGGTTTTTGGCATGAGAGAACCTCAAAGAGGGGGTGTGAAAAAATAGAGAGAGGGGTGGGCATCCGTGTGTGAGAAAAAGAAAAAAAAAGTGTTAGATTTCTACCATAGAAGCCAATTATTGGCTGACGCATTTTATAATTCCAGGACTTAAACTTATACTTGTAATATTTTTATTATCAATAAAGAGCTTTTTCATTCCAATCATGTTTATGTGTCCATGATTTTGAAAGAATAATGCCCAACAAGCCAATCGCAAAAGAGATGCGATAGGATATTTTTGTAATTTATCTTTCAAACTCATATAAATTAATATTTATTTTAATAAAATAGATATTTTTGATTCATTATAGCTACATCTTGTTGTTCTTAAGATTATAATGAAACTCATAGGTTTGGATAATGGCTTTAAGACCGTGATGAGATCATGCCAGTGAAACCTAAATCTTCGATAGCCCTGATTTAAAATATTTCTAGTTGTTGGTACATTGAGTTGAAGATCAATGATAACGGTAAGACTGGTATGTCCTATATATGCTCAGAAATGAAGGTGGTTGATCTCACAATCACTTGTATGGTAACACTAATATAAAGATATGGATGCTCATTAGAGAATGAGCTTATTGAATTGACCTACGAGAGACTATCAGATAGAGTCTTATTTATATGTCAACTGATGTTTCTCTAGTGAAAATTGTGTAAGTAATCTTTAGACCTGAGATCATCATGGTATCTTATATACATGGATCCATATTTTGTTTCACTACCTAGCTTGATTCTTTGATCCTTATATGAGGTGTTCTGGATATGGTGAAGTGTGCATGGAGATTGTATCAATAAGGGATTAGTCACTCCTAATAAGGAGAGCAAACATCCTATGTGATCTCATAGGACGATGATTCTGAAAATCTTTGGCCAAAGTAGGATAATAATTAGAAAAAAATTTTTAATTATATCATCAACTGAATCATCACCTTCAAATTGAGATACATAAAGATAAGTGATTGGATTTGACATATTTATATACCTACAGCTCATTTGGGATGTTGTTTGACTGAAGGATTGAATTACATGGGAACTTATCACTGAAGGATATTTTGATAATTTTTATCAAAATTTTAAATCTTTTAGGTAGTCATCACATATTGTTAGATATCAATCTTATCTTGTAGACTTGATAAAATTGAAAGAATTTGATTCTGAAATCAATTTGGAAGAGTCCAAGTTGATTGGGACTCTTCAGGTGACCTAATCTTATCAGATTAGGATTACGTTGAAAGTCTTGATCTACTGCTAGCTAGATTTGGAACTCAATGGGTTACACACTTTAGGATTTGGTCTTGATCTGATCTAATTAGAGTTTAATATAAATTTTATGGGTTAATTTGATATGGTAGAACATTGTATTAACCCAAGTTCTCAAATTGGTTTAGATCAAATTGTTTGACGTAACCTAGACCAGTTGGCTTTGACCTAATAGGATTGGGTCAATTTGGATTGGATCCTTATCCAACTTGAAAGAGTTTTAAGTAGAGAAGGAGTCCTCCATATCTACCAGAAGTCATGGTAAAAAATAAATGCCGCCCACCTTAAATTGGCATGTGAAGTGGAGAGTCCTTCTTAATGAAGGCTCTTAACTAATATACGTTACCTTAAATTCCCAATCAGTTCTCCTATGATTTAATGCCAAAATTTATTTAATTTTTATGACACATAGAAGACAAAGAGTTCTTCTACTCCAAGTAATTAGATCACTAAAAATTTACTTGATGAATTTATTTGGTGCATGGGAAGTTGGAGCACCAAAGATTGATGCCCCTTCATCCCATGTGACGTCCCTTGGTCTCCTATTTATAGGGGATGCCCCAGATGGCTTCTGATTGAGATTTTTGGATGACCTAGAGAGAAAGGATGTGAAAATCATAAAAAAAAAATTAAAAAAATTCTAAGAAAAAAAAAATTTTTGAGTGGAAAAGTTGCTATAAGGGTGGTGAGATTTTCAGTAAGTGTTGCTTGAGTGCCCTAGGATTTGATTTTTTCTATATGTTGGAGTTAAAAATCAAATCTTAGATTGTTTGACATCTGAAGAGTATCTTCTTGGTATCATTCTAGTGGTGAGATCAAAAGCAACTGGACTTTGGTGCGATCGTGATGTAAGTTTGAAGCTGATAGTATTCTTGAGAAGACAAGACTGCAGCAGTGCACTGGTTGGAAATGACCTTAGTCAACTTTTGTGTGGATCACTGTTGGAGGACTTCTACACTGAAATCTTGTGGAGAACACCAACATGCCACTTTTTCATATTGGTTAAAGTATAATTTTCTATCACTTTGCATGCTTGAATTTGCTTTGATCGTAATCGACAAAGTGATTCTAGGATTTTGGATTCGGCTTGATAGTTTTATTTGATAAGCTATTGATTTGTTTATTTTAAAATTTTTAAAAATTACTTTCCACTGTATGGTCAAAACTCAACAGTGGTATCAGAGCCATCTTTGTCTGATTCGATCAAATAAGTACAATTGTTGCGCATAGAATCATTCTTGTACATATCTTGCTAAAAATTTTTGCATTGATTTATAGCATCAATCTTTTAAACTTAAAAATTATTTTTGACTTAATATATACCATGATATTTAATTTTAGTTATTAAATTATTAATTTTTGATAATTTTGAAATTAGTATTATCATGGTTGTATGATGCTCAAATTGATGCATTGTTAAGGGTGTAAAGCATGCCTAATGTGATTATAGTTTGCTATTTTTTCTTTGATATGCTTGACATATGTTTTGATATCCATTGCACCATTATATGATTTTAGCATGTCATATGATTGCTATTTAGAATAGTAGAAGCATGTTAAGTTGTATAATTTGTAGTGTACATTTTAAGTGGTTGTACTTAGGATGTGCCGAGATCAGTTTAAAGTCTCTCGTCAAATTATATTAAGTTGTAATATTGGGATTCACTTTTTGATCAAAAATTGAATTCTTAAGATCAATTGATATTGAGAAAAAGGTGATAGGTAATTTTCTAATTAGGTCCGTATGCTGGCCTGACCAACTTTGTTGTTGTCTGAAAAAGCTATAGGGAGCCTCCCACCTACTTACCTGACCAATTTGGTCTTGTTGATTTTCAGACTTAGATTGATTAGTGATGTAGTCATTACAAGGGTCTTCCTTCAAACTTGATCGATAGAGTATATCAGGATCTTAGTGAGCTTGTTGTGCTATCCATAAGACTTATTATAGAAATTGACATGATGTGATGAAGTGCATATTGATGCTTATGGTATATTTGAATAGTGTTACTTTGTTATGCTATCCACAAGGACAGCATTGTTTAAGTATACCATATAGGATTGAAGGGTCAACTTAACTAGAATACTATAGTTTGTTGTGCTATCCATAAGACTATATGTGATCTAGAGGCTCAAACGAAAGATGTTGAGAATTATAAAGGTACAATTGGTAAAACGTTACCTACTCTTGAACTCATGAATGCTTGTTGTGCTATCCACAAGATGTTTGTGAGGAATAGGGATCTCAACCTGACTAAGAAATATTAGAATATTTCTTGATTTTCATACTTGAGGACTGTTGGTGCATAATTCTGCCGACGTCGGAGAAGCTGGAGTTGAGATGACCGTGGCTGCCGTCGGGATCTGCAAGGAAAGTCTAAACCAGAGTTGGGGGTGCTCCGACAAGACCCTTCGATGCTCAAGTCAGTACTCTGCTTCAATAGAAATGGAGTGCTCAAATAAAATTTTGGCAGAGTTTCGAAATAGAGTTTAGAGCTTAGAGAAGAACGTATCTGGGGGTCCCTTTTTATAGACGGAGAGCGTAACTGATTGATAGCGACGTCTGTAACCGCCTGGTAGTGGGTCGTTCAGGGCCATGCGAAGTTTGTTACGGAGAGTAGTGGCGTCAGGGGGCCGTTCAGGGCCACATGGAGTTTGTTACGAAAAGTGGAGTGATGTCCATTGTCGTGACTTGCTAGAGAGTGGTGGAGCCACGCAAAATCCATTACAGAGAGTGGAGTTGGGTAGTGGCCATTGTCGTGACTTACCAGAGAGTTCGGATCTGTCGGCTGAAGCTCAGTTGGGATGTCTGATGGAGCGGAATGGCTCTCTATCTCGTCGATTCAAAAGAAGCTCGGATGTTTTCGAGGTTGCTGACGGGTCTACTGTTGTTGGATGCCTAGAGCGCTGATGCTGCAGGCAGGAGTCATCTGTTGTAGAAGCTCGGATGGGGACTTTCTGTTGGAAAAGTTTGGTTTCATGAGGAATCCAATAGAGGGTCGACCAGCAGTGGACTTCGGATGGCGTTGGGGAGGTTCGTCCGCTGGAGGAGTCTGGAGGATCCTGTGGATGTTCGGTTGGTGTTGTTGAAGTCTGGCTGACGCTATTGAAGGTTGATGGCTGGGGAGGTATGATAGATATCGAAGGTGGTCGGTCGTTGTAGAAATCCAGCTGCTGGAGCCCATCTGTTGTAGAAGTTCGTCCAGAATCCATCCGCTATGAAAGTTCAGACGGAGTTCGATTCTTGTAGAAGGCTGAAAGGAGGCCGGTTATTGTAGAAGCTCGATCGAAAATTGGTTGTCATGGAAGCTCGGAGTAGTGACCTGGCTGGTGGAGCCTGTCCCATTGTAGAAGCTCATCTGGGATCCATCCACTGTAGGAGCTCGGTTGGGATCCGACTATGAAGAAGCTTGGCTAAAGTCTGTCTGTAATAGAAGTTCGAAAGAAATTCATTTACAGTAAAGGCTCGGATGGAATTCACTTACAATAGAGATCCGGAGTAGATCACCTGCAGTAGAAGTTCGGAGTAAAGATCCGGCTGGTGGAGCCCTTCTGTTGTTAAAATTCATCTAGGATCCATCCACTGTAGGAGTTCGACTGAAATTCGGCTCTCGTAGGAGCTCGTATGGAATCCGAAAGGTGGTCAACCGTCGTAAAAACTTGGATGGAGTCTGGTTACTCTAGAAATCCCATTGTCAGAGAAGCTTAGATATTGACAAAGTCCGAAAGAAGTTCGGAGTAGAGTCGTCCGTGGCCGAAAGAAGTCTGGAAGGAATTCAGAGAATAGTCGATCACTGTAGAAAATTGGCTGATAGTGAAGCCCAGAGAGTATTTGGAGCAGTCCGATAGATGAATGGAGAAGCTCATTGTCAGAGAAGTCCAGATGGTATTATGGAAGCTCGGACGATCGAGGGAGTTCAGAAAGATGCCACACAAGGTTGGAAACCGAAAAAGCCCTGGAAGGGTCGGCCTTTTACAAACTTCGGCTTGGGGTATTTTACACCCAACACTAGTCCCCTACTTTCAAGTTTGGGTTTCGAATGAAGGAAGTATAGAAAAATTTTCACAACCGAAGTTGTCTCCCTTGATTTTCGTACTCGATGGTTTTCAGATATTTTGGCATTTGGCGTGCTGGTGCCGAAGCCTTTTCAAATCGAGGCGATCCGAAAAGGTTTTTTCGAAATTTCTGCTGGAGCGCTGCCCTAGGTGCAGTGCAATAATGATTTTATTAGTTGTTGGCCACTTTCAGTCGCCTGTCACGGTGAGTGGGCCACGCAGCAGTTATAGATCGGCCAGAGAAGACCTGCAGTCATTATTGCACCGGACCCCATCGCCTATTTAAACCCGCCTCCCTCCTTTAGGGATCTCACTTTGCACGGGAGTTTCTTCGGTCCCTCCTTCTTCCTGAGAGTTTCGTTCTTCCTCAGCATCCTGTTCGGCCTTAGGCGTTCTTCGAGTCGTCCCCATCTCTGCATCTCTGCATCCTTCAGACCAGCCTAGGTTAGCTCCAGAACTCTCTCTTTTTTTGTGGCTCTATTTCTAAACTGTGCTGATCTTCCTTCGTTGCAGATATGGGTGCGGACGCAGCTCGGATGTTGCCAAGAGTCTCAAGGCCCACAAGAGGGAAGGCGCTGCGACTTTCGGGTCGGCGAAGAAGGCGAGGGTAGAAGAGACAAATCTGATCGTGCTTCACCTTGATCGCCCAGAGCCTGCGCTTATGGTACATCTTCGACCGTGAGTACTTTCTGATCCCGTAGAAGGGGGAAGTAGAAGGGGGACTGAAAGAAGAAGTCAGGTACTTAAAATAATCCTCGATGATGGCTGGAATCGAGAGTTCAAAGTCTGATGATACCGAGCTTCCTTAGAGCTTTTCTGCCTTTTATTCTATTTATTCCTTTCCTTTCTTGTTGCCCTTTTTTTTTTGGCCTTCAAGGTTTTGTAATGTACACTTCACTAATGAAATGAAAAGAAAATTTTTCGTTACCTTGTCCCTTCTTGTATTAAGTTGTCATTTACCGAACTTCTTTTATCTTTTGTCTTATTCGATGTCGACGTTGTTTGAAGGTTCTTGATCGTTGCCGTGTTGATTTACCTTTTTTGTTCATGATCGTAGGTCTTTTCGAGGCCATTTGAGTTTGACACTTCCTCCCGGTGCTCGAGCTTGGGGGCCCAAACTTCTCGTTACCTTAAGAAAGTCGATTTTTCTTTGGCCTGTGTTGAGTTCCCTCTTAGAGACTGAGGGTTTTTTATAAGAGTCTCCTTCCTCGTTGAGATGAGGTCCCTTGTATCTTTGATGTAGTTTATTTTTCACTTATCACTGATCTAGTTCATCGCTTTTCCTTTTCACCTCCTCACCTTTTATTGTATTCGAGTGAGGATTTTTCCTCTGCTCTTAACGGGGTCGTGGGAGTGTAGAGGAGCCGTTGAGGAGGCTTTCCCCCTCATCCGATCTTGATCGACCGAATCTTCATTTGTGTCAGGACAAGGTTCTCCTCCTATTTCCGACACAGTCAATTTTAGCCCATGTTAGAATGAGGTTCTCCTCCTGTTCCTGACAGGGCTGTGGGGGCACGTAAGGGCCGTTGCAAGGGCCTCTCCCCTCATCCGATCTCTAGATAATCGGGCTTTCGACTTTGCTCATGTTAGGATGAGGTTCTCCTCCTATTCCTAATATGACTGTGGGGGCACATAAGGGCCGTTGTAAAGGCCTCTCCCCCCATCTGATCTTTAAATAATCGGACCTTCAACTTTGCTCATGTTAGGATGAGGTTCTCCTCCTATTCCTAACATGGCTGTGGGGGTGCATAAGGGCCGTTGTAAGGGCCTCTCCTCCCATCCGGTCTTCAAGTAACCGGGCCTTCGACTTTGCTCATGTTAAAATGAGGTTCTCCTCCTGTTCCTAACATGACTGTGGAGGCACATAAGGGCCGTTGTAAGTGTTATGATCCAGGTGGTGTGCCCAAGGCCCAGGGGACCAAGGCTAAGGCCAAGGTCCATCATTCATGAGGGCTTCATGGAGGCTCTAGGGCTAGTTGTGTTGGGAAATGTGTCCCAAAAAGTCAATCGTCAAGCTGTTGACGGTTGAGCAACCAAGTATTATAATTGATTTGTTAATAAATAAAATATATTTGATATTTTCATCATAAGCTTTCATCTTCTAATGAACTCCGTTGTTATGATGAAATCCTTAGGATTATTTAGATTCGATAAAGAGAGGATTTATCGATTAGTCCTTAAAACTGTTCACGACCAAATGATAGGCTGTTAATAAAGACGACAGCTTCTATCAAGCATAGGTCGCTGTAGGCCATATGGGTTGGTTGTCCTCTTAACTAAGGAGTATGAAGATACTGGTATGGCATACAGGTGAGATGTAAAGGTACATCATCATTGAACGTGACCAACTCCAGAGCATTCTACTGTCGAGAATGTCTCTGATGGGATATAGGTATACGTTTTTCTTAGACCTGAGATCGTCTCAGTGACTTGCAAGCAACTCACTGTGCTTTGGTACTGGACTAACTGAATTTCTAATTCAGGGATGGAAGGCTTCTGGGCACAGTCAAGTACTTGCGAAGTCAGAGTGTGATCGAGATGGGATTGACCACTCCAAGAGTTGGAGAAGAATGAGTCGCTGTATTTCAATTTAGCAAAACCTTGGCCAGGATAATCCATCAGATGGATTTGATATTTTGAAATACAATGTGGACAACCTGATCAGAGTTGACAGTTGAACTCTGGGGTGTCCTATGATCATTTTGGTCAAGGGGATGAATTATATGAAAACTATATCCGCATGGGTTCTAAGGATGTTGTTCTACACATTCGACCTATCCGGTCGTCGGGTACCATTGCTAGATGGTCACTTCGATTGGTACAAGAATTTATTCTTGTACTACTGGCTTAGGTTCGGACCTATGAGGTCACACACATTAGAGTTCATGATCCGATCGGATGGTTGATCAACGATTAAGAATCGTTCTAGGGTTAAATGATCAATACGATTGACATTTAACCCAGTGCAAGTGTTGCAGCAGGATCGATTAGCAATTCGATTGCTAATTGGCTTAATTTGATTAAGCTAATGGGCTGAGATTAAGTCTAATTAAATATGATTTAATTAGATTTAGTTTGGACTTGATTGGATCAAGTCCAATTGGTTTATTGGATAAGCCAAGTGCAAGGAAAAACTAGTATTAGTTCAACTAGGACTTGGGTCAATCTAATTTCTAATTTGATTAGAAAATTAAATCAGATTTAAATCTAATTTAATCTGATTAAATTAGGTTTTTAATTGGGTTAAGACCTATTTTAATTGGGTTGATCTAATTTTGGTTTGATTTGGTTTGAAAAACCAAATTAAAACAAGTCATAAGATAGAATCCTAGTAAGACTAGGATTCCACCTTGCACCACATAAGCCTTCCCCATGCCCTCTCTCTCATTCAATGCCAATCTCCTCTTATTTTGTGTGAAAAAAGCCCTCTCCTAGGTCTCTCCCACGTTCACAAAAGGTCTCCTCTCTTCTTTCTTACATGGAAGGTGGTTTGGATCAAATCAAAAAGGAATAAGTTTGGATTTCGAATTCTATGAGATAGAGTTTTAGAAATCCAAAACTCTTTCAATTTTGCACCGAATTTATCCAAATTTTTTTTGAAATTTTCATGGATTTTAGGGTATATATTGTGTACCTTTTGCTAGTGATCCATGTATGAAAATATGGAGGAGGTGCTCAAGAGTTGGGCGCCCCTTAACTTGCCATGTTTGGATAAGCCTTGACTAGGTATTTGATCTAGACAAGGACTCTATCATATCTCTCTATATAAGATGAGTTTCTTTATAAAATTTTTGAAGAAGATATAGATCTAAGAGACCTTTGGGCCATCCAAAAATTAAAGAGAAATACTTTTCGGTCGTGGAGATATAATAGACACAAGTTAGGGTGTCTAGAGAGAAAAATGAGAAGAAGAAGAGGGTCATCTTCTAGGATTATTTGTTTTCATATCTTTCCTCCCTCCATCTTGAGTTTTCTGAGAGCATCTCAGATCTGAAACTTCTCCTTCTACTTTTCATCTTTGAAAGAGTCTAAATTAAGAAGAAGGAGGCACCTGATCAACCATCAAAGAAGGATCAGCGCAGTATTAGCATACTGTGCTGATTTTCTGAAGCAGGACTTCTGATCGAGATTCGTGGGCTCGTGTGGATGACTCCTAGAGGTCGGACACGTGTGCAGCTTACAACATCATCTTCAAGCCCGGATCGGCGAGGTTAGAACATCTAACTTGCAAGGTAATAGATCTGATCTATTGTTTAATACATACATTAGATGTAGTATAGAAACATGTTGATATGATCAACATGTAGTTCATGCTATATTTATATATTTTAATTTTTAATTTAATGCTATGTAATAATCATGTAATAGAATCTTAGATCTAGAAATTATCTAATTTTAAAAAATAAATTTTGAATTATTTTAGTCTTCCGCTATATGATCTTGAAAAAGTTTCAAGATCTAACCCTGAAACCCTAGATCTGGTTCCTACATTTGATATCAGAGCCTAGGTTCTTTATTACATGATTATTTATATATGCTTAGATTATTTTTTAGATTAGATCTAATTTATAATCTGATTATTAAATTTAAAATTAAAATTTTAGATCAATCACGAACTGCAAGGTTGTCCTGCTGTAAGGTTTTTCCCTTACAGTGCAAAGGTTGTCCTAGTTTGTGTAGATCTATCTTTAATCATAAATTTGTTAGATATGATCTAGATTAAATTTATAATTTATTAGATTTAAAAGATATTTAAATCTGAAATAAAATCTCTTTGTTAATAATTTTTGTGCAAAAAAATTGTTTAAAGTTGAAATTGTTTCAATTACATGAACCTGTTTAGATTAGATTTAAAGTAGTTTCATGTTTATTTTACTTGTATCTTGATTATGAATCAAACATGCAATATGGTTGGTAGAATCATATTGTAAAATTATTTTACAAATATGAAAACTATTTTTTAAAAAAGCCGAACCCAACCCTTAGCCCAAAACTTAATTAAGAATTAAGAAGTTGTTTGATTAGGTTCTAGGATTGTGAATTGAAGAACCTAAGACACAAACCATAACACATTGGGTTAATGGGTTAGTGGGAATTAGGTCCATTAATTGGGTTAGACCTATGGTTAGATTGAAGATGGACTTAATTAGAGAATTGACTAAATCTAATCAATTATTGTCTTAGATTAGGTCAAGGATTCTCTAGATCAATTACAATAGTTGTAGTTGGTCAAGTCCATGTCTTTAACGAGAATCAAATGGACTTGATTCTTGGCTAAGCGGTCTAGCACGAACTGTTAGGTTGATCTAATCGAAACTAATTAAACCAGTTGGTCTCTAAAGTAAACCAGACTGGTGGTTTTTAATTGGGAGCCCGCTTACCTGGCTATTTCTGATGGTGTCTAAGGCAAGCTTTGGCAGACCCTCTCACTGATCGAACTTACCTGACCTCTTGGTGAAATTATATTTTGATCGAATCACTTGACTATTCGAGCTGACCCATGTCAGCTAGGTAAATCAGTGTGACTGATTTAGGTGCTCCTAGACCAGCCCTTTTAATGATCTCCCTTAAGCTGACTTGGTGAAGCCAGTGGGAGGATCATGATAAGCTGGTTCATCTGACCTCATTCTCTAAATTATTTAAATCTTCTAAAATTATTAGGTCCTTAAAATGATAAAGTTATGGAGATAACTGAGTCATAGCCTTCCATTAAGGTGTTTGATAATGAGTCCATTAACTCAATAATCATTGCAGACCCAAAGGCCTGGTGCTTGTTGACTAATGGAATTATCACTCATCATATGACGACTTGGAAGTGTCTCTCTAATGGTGGTTAGGTGAGCCAACCAAAGTTGGACTTAATCATTCGTTGGTTAGATACACTAAGTATGATCATGTTAATGGTTGGACCTAACCGGATCCTTACAGTGGAGGCCAAAGCCTACTGATTAGGTTTCTGGGGCAAAATTAAAATTACTAAAAATTATTTAGAGAAATAATTGGTTATGAACCTACCCTTAGATGTACATGGGTTGGCCAACCAAAGTTGGGCTTGTGTGTAGTCTAAGTGGATTCTAGTACCCACTAAGGAATTAGGGTAATTCCTCGAATTGGAGGTAGAGGCTATCAATTCAAATAAAATAATGGGAGAAACCTTTTGATTAAAGTCTAAATCTTTAAGTTTAATGAATCAATTACTAATTAGATTATGGTTCTCCTTTGTGCAAATATGGCCACTTCCCTATCGCTCCGATCATTGTTGGACAATGATAAGTTGGTGGGACCCAACTTCGGTAGCTGGTACCGAAAGTTGAAGATAGTCCTGAAGCATGAACAGATCCTATATGTGATAATGGATCCTGCACCTAAGGAGCCAACTGCCAATGCATGTGGAACAGTTAGAGACACTTACCAGAAGTGGCTCAGTGATCGGACCACGGTGCGCTGTATCATGCTGGCTATCATGAGCAACGAGTTCAGTCGCAGATTCGAGACGGCTCAGCCAAAGGACATGCTTCAAGTGTTGGAGGATGCCTTTGGCACACCTGATGACGTAGAGAGGCACAAGACTAGTTGTGCCATCTTCAACGCCAAAATACGGGATGGTGCCTCTATCACTGATCATGTATTGTACATGATCGAGCTGATGGAAAGATTGAGCAAGCTCAGCTTTCTCTTACATGAGCAGCTTGGAAAAGATGCAATACTGAACTTGCTGTCCAAGTCTTATCTCCCATTCCTCACTCATTATAGATGACAAAGTCTGAAGTAAACTACCATGGATTACTGGGGTTGCTTCAGAACTTTGAGAAGGATCACCAACTCCTCAAGGAGTCGGTGAACTTAGTGGGAGGATCGTCTTCTGGTTCTCGACCCTTTGAGAAAGGAAAGAAGAACAAGAAGAAGAAAGTGAAGAAGGTGCAAGTTCAGGCTGGGATATCAGTGCAGAGCCAGACCAAAAAGATCAAGCCTGATAAGAGTCTATTCTACTGGCAAGCACCCTAGATTAGATAGTGTGTCAGATATCTACTTATGGCACTGTAGGCTACGTCATATAAATAAGAACAGAATAAACAGGTTGACTCAAGAGGAAATCCTCGAAGTCAGTGATTGTGAATCACTTTCAACCTGTGAGTTCTGTCTTCTTGATAAAATGACCAAGTCACCTTTTATTGAAAAAGGTGAAAGAGCTACTGAGCTCTTGGGCCTAGTACATACTGATGTATGCGGGCCCATGAGCACCAGTGCTAAAGGTGGATATTTCTACTTCATAACTTTCACGGATGACCTATCCCGATATGGATATATCTATCTGATGAAATATAAGTCGGATTCATTTGAAATGTTCAAACGATTCCGAAGTGAAGTAGAAAAATAAATTGGGAAGAGTATTAAAACTCTTCGATTTGATCGAGGAGGAGAATACCTTTCTAGTGAGTTTCTCACATATCTAGGAGAATGAGATTCTCTCCCAATAGACTCCTCCAGGAATACCACAGCATAATGGTGTGTCTGAAAGGAGGAATCGGACTCTGTTAGACATGGTCCGATCCATGATGGGTTTTGCTAGCTTGCCGATATCCTTCTGGGGATATGCACTCGAATCGGCCTGTTATATGTTAAATAGGGTTCTAAGTAAGTCTGTAATTAAGACTCCATATGAGATATGGATGGGACGTAAGCCAGCACTTTCACACCTTAGGGTCTGGGGGTGTCCGACCTATGTCAAACGATTAGTCACAGACAAACTTGGACCTAGGTCTGACAAATGCTCATTCATAGGGTACCCCAAAGAGACAAAAAGATATTTTTTCTACCATGCTGATGAACAAAAGGTGTTCGTCAGCCTTAAGGCAATCGAACTTGATGAGAATAATGAGGATCCGATCACCTATATGGATGCAATGCAGGGATCTGATTCTGAAAAATGGCTTGAAGCCATGAAATCCAAAATGGAGTCCATGAAGGTCAACGATGTATAGACATTGGTTGACCCACCTGAATGGGTTAAACCCATTGGGTCTAAATGGGTCTTCAAAAGGAAGAGGGGCACAGACGGAAAGGCGGAGACCTATAAAGCCCGTCTGGTTGCCAAGAGGTATCGTCAACATTATGGTATTGACTATGACGAGATATTTTTCCCTATGGCAATGCTCAAATCCATTCGGATAATGCTTGCAATAGCTGTCCATCTGGATTATGAGATCTGACAGATGGATGTAAAGACAGCTTTTCTGAATGGAGAGCTGACCGAAGAGGTATATATGATACAACCTGAGGGGTTTACATCAACAGATGAGTCCAAGGTGTGCAAGCTTCAGAGATCCATTTATGGATTGAAGCAAGCTTCTCGGAGTTGGAACATGCATTTTGATAAGGTGATCAAAACGTATGGCTTCATTAAGAATGGAGAAGAGCCCTGCATCTATAAATGGGCAAATGGTCCAATTGTGGTATTTCTTATCTTGTACATGGATGATATTCTCTTAATCGAAAATGACATCCCCGCACTACAGGGAATAAAAGTTTGGTTGTCATCACAGTTCTCCATGAAGGACTTGGGTGAAGCATCTTACATCCTAGGGATGAAGATCTATAGGGATAGATCTAAAAGGATGCTTGGTTTATCCCAGTCCATGTACATAGATACTTTGTTGAGGAGGTTCAGCATGGAGAATTCCAAGAAGGGCTATCTACCGATAGGCCAAAGAATTTTTCTCTCTAAGAAGGATTGTTCGATAACTCCTAAAGAGAGAGAGCATATGAGTAGAGTCCCATATGCTTCAGCCGTGGGATCTATCATGTACGCCATGATATGTACAAGACCAGATGTGGCATACTCACTAGGAGTAGTGAGTAGATACCAATCTGATCCTGGAGAAAATCACTGAAAAGTGGTTAAAGCCATCCTTAAGTATTTGAGAAATACTAAGGACCAATGGTTGGTTTATGGCGAGTCAGATCTGAAACTTGTGGGGTTCACAGACTCTAGCTTCAAATCTGACCATGATGACAGTAGGAGCGTGTCGGATTATATCTTTACTCTGGATGGTGGAGCCATCTGCTGGAAGAGTTTCAAGCAACATACTGTGACGGACTCTGTTTGTGAAGTGGAGTACATCGCAGCATTGGATACCGCGAAGGAAGCTGTGTGGCTGAGAAAATTCATCAACGAGCTCGGAGTAGCACCCTCCCTCGATGGTCCAGTCCTGCTCTACTGTGACAGCACTGGTGCCATAGCTCAGGTGAAGAAACCCAAAGCACATCAGCGGATGAAGCACATCTTGCGCCGCTTCCACCTGGTCCGAGAGATCATGGATCGAGGTGACGTCGACCTTCAGAAGATCGACGGAAAGGAGAACCTAACCGACCAATTCACTAAAGCCCTTGCGATAAAGGAGTTCGACAATCACAAGTCGAAGATGGGTATTAGATACTATGTCGAGTGGCTTTAGGACAAGTGGGAGTTGTTGGAAAATGTGTCCCAAAATGTCAATCGTCAAGCTGTTGATGGTTGAGCAATCAAGTATTATAATTGATTTATTAATAAATAAAATATATTTGGTATTATTATCATAAGCTTTCATCTTCTAATGAACTCCGTTGTTATGATGAAGTCCTTAGGACTATTTAGATTCGATAAAGAGAGGATTTATCGATTAGTCCTTAAAACTATTCACGACCAAATGATAGGCTGTTAATAAGGACAACAGCTTCTATCGAGTATAGGTCACTGTAGGCCATATGGGTTGGTTGTCCTCTTAACCAAGGAGTGTGGAGACACTGGTATGGCATACAGGTGAGATGTAAGGGTACATCATCATTGAACATGACCAACTCCAGAGCATTCTACTGTCGAGAATGTCTCTGATGGGATATAGGTATAAGTGTCCCTTAGACCTGAGATCGTCTCAGTGACTTGCAAGCAACTCACTGTGCTTTGGTACTGGACTAACTGAATTTCTAATTTAGGGACGGAAGGCTTCTGGGCATAGTCAAGTACTTGCGAAGTCAGAGTGTGATCGAGATGGGATTGACCACTCCAAGAGTTAGAGAAGAATGAGTCGCTGTATTTCAATTTAGCAAAACCTTGGCCAGGGTAATCCATCAGATGGATTTGATATTTTGAAATACAATGTGGACAACCTGATCAGAGTTGACAGTTGAACTCTGGGGTGTCCTATGATCATTTTGGTCAAGGAGATGAATTATATGAAAACTATATCCGCATGGGTTCTAAGGATGTTGTTCTACACATTCGACCTATCCGGTCGTCGGGTACCATTGCTAGATGGTCACTTCGATTGGTACAGAAATTTATTTCTATGCTACCAGCTTAGATTCAGACCTATGAGGTCACACACATTAGAGTTCATGATCCGATCGGATGGTTGATCAACGATTAAGAATCATTCTAGGGTTAAATGATCAATACGATTGACATTTAACCCAGTGCAAGTGTTGCAGCAGGATCGATTAGCAATTTGATTGCTAATTGGCTTAATTTGATTAAGCCAATGAGATGAGATTAAGTCTAATTAAATATGATTTAATTAGATTTGGTTTGGGCTTGATTGGATCAAGTCCAATTGGTTTATTGGATAAGCCAAGTGCAAGGAAAAACTAGTCCTAGTTCAACTAGGACTTGGGTCAATCTAATTTCTAATTTGATTAAAAAATTAAATCAGATTTAAATCTAATTTAATCTGATTAAATTAGGTTCTTAATTAGGTTAAGACCTATTTTAATTGGATTGATCTAATTTTAGTTTGATTTGGTTTGAGAAATCAAATTAAAACAAGTCATAAGATAGAATCCTAGTAAGACTAGGATTCCACCTTGCACCACATAAGCCTTCCCCACGCCCTCTCTCTCATTCAACGCCAATCTCCTCTTATTTTGTGTGACAAAAGCCCTCTCCCACGTTCACAAAAGGTCTCTTCTCTTTTTTCTTACATGGAAGGTGGTTTGGATCAAATCAAAAAGGAATAAGTTTGGATTTCGAATTCTATGAGATAGAGTTTTAAAAATCCAAATCTCTTTCAATTTTGCACCGAATTTATCCAATTTTTTTTTAAAATTTTCATGGATTTTAGGTTACACATTGTGTACCTTTTTCTGGTGATCCATGCATAAAAATATGGAGGATGTGCTCAAGAGTTGGGTGCCCCTTAACTTGCCATGTTTTGATAAGCCTTGACTAGGTATTTGACCTAGACAAGGACTCTATCATATCTCTTTATATAAGATGAGTTTCTTTATAAAATTTTTGTAAAAGATAGAGATCTGAGGGACCTTTGGGTCATCCAAAAATTAGAGAGAAAGACCTTTGGATCGTGGAGATATAATAGACACAAGTTAGGGTGTCTAGAGAAAAAAATGAGAAGAAGAAGAGGGTCTTCTTCTAGGGTTATTTGTTTTCATATCTTTCCTCCCTCCACCTTGAGTTTCCTGAGAGCATCTCAGATCTGAAACTCCTCCTTCTACTTTCCATATTTGAAAGAGTCTAAATTAAGAAGAAGGAGGCACCTGATCAACCATCAAAGAAGGATTAGCGCAGTACTAGCATACTGTGCTGATTTTCTGAAGCAGGACTTCCGATCGAGATTCGTGGGCTCGTGTGGATGACTCCTAGAGGCCGGATGCATGTGCGGCTTGCAACATCATCCTCAAGCCCGGATCAGCAAGGTTAGAATGTCTAACTTGCAAGGTAATAGATCTGATCTATTGTTTAATACATACATTAGATGTAGTATAGAAACATGTTGATATGATCAACATATAGTTCATGCTATATTTATATATTTTAATTTCTGATTTAATGCTATGTAATAATAATGTAATAGGATCTTAGATCTAGAAATTCTCTGATTTTAGAAAATAAATTTTGATTTATTTTAGTCTTTCGCTGTATGATCTTGAAAAAGTTTCAAGATCTAACCCTGAAACCCTAGATCTGGTTCCTACAAGTTGGGCCCTAGGTTGAAAGGCTGTGGGCCTTTCGAGTTCTTGAGGTCTAGGTTATGTGGGCCTCAAGGGACCAACTCTGTATGGGCCAGGTCTGGGCCTAGGATAGGTGAGATTAGGTCGAGTCATGGGTGTACATGGGCTTGGGTTAACCTAATCTCCCACAGAGTTGGTCAAGAGAGTTTTGGGTTTGGGTCACTTGACCCGGTGTTTATATATACATGTACTGTGTATAGGTTTGATTGAGCCAAAAAAATATAAGACTCTTTCTCCCAAGTCTCTCTCTCTCTTCTCCCTCTCTCTCCAACAATTCTCCATGTCCCAGGAGCAAGAAACCCTAGGGTTTCTTGCCGCCAGTCCATAAAAGGAAAGAGAAGAAGGGGAGGCGCTAGCCCCTTCCCCCTTGCAGCCACCTACCAGATCTGCTCTCCCCCTCTTGCAGGCACCCAAACACCAGGTCCAAGACCTGGAATCTCTTAAGAAGAGGTTGGTATAAGTTCCTCTCAGATCTGGAGTTGATCTGAGGTCGTTTGAGGTGCGGGTGAGATCTCCATCAATAGATCTACAAGAAAGGCTGCAATAGGACAGATCTGCGAGGTCTGTCTCCATCTATCTTCTTCCCCATCTAGAATACCCCAATTTAAGATCTACAAATTGGAAGACCTCAGTCCAGGTCTGGTCTGGTTGGGTACCAGATCTTGAATTTTTTAGAGATGGTTTCAAAGGCGTTCTTCATCAGGAACGAAAGGCTGACGAAGAAGACAGCAACCAGGCTGATTTAGTCAAGGGCCTTGGATCGTGTCCAGAAGTCTCCAGATCTATTTGTTGCTGGTTCTGCTACACTCAAGGTCCATGGGAGGAGCTGGGATCGTGCTCCAATAGTTGGTATCAGAGCCACAGTGGTGAGAAAATGGTTACAAGCACGAGAAGTTGAAGATCCCAAGTGTTGAAAATTTTTAGATCTGAGACGCTCTCAGGAAACTCAAGATGGAGGGAGGAAAGATATGAAAACAAAAATCCAAGAAGAAGACCCTCTTCTTCTTCATGTTTTTCTCTCTAGACACCCAAACTTGCATCTTTTATATCTCCATGACCCAAAGGTATTTCTTTCTGATTTTTTTGTGGCACAAAGGTCTCTCAAATTTCTATCTTCTCCTAAAATTTAACAAAGAAACTCATCTTATATAGAGAGATATGATAGAGTCCTTGTCTAGGTCAAACACCTAGTCAAGGCTTATCCAAACATGGCAATTTAAGGGATGCCCAACTCTTGAGCACCTCCTTCATATTTTCGTGCATGGATCATTAGAAAAGGGTGCACAATGTATACCCTAAAAGCCACAAAAATTCCAAAAAAAATTTGGATAAATTCGGTGCAAAATTGAAAGAGTTTTGGATTTCTAAAACTCTATCTCATAGAATTCGAAATCCAAACTTATTCCTTTTAGATTTGATCCAAACCACCTTCCATGTAAGAAAGAAGAGAAGAGACCTTTTGTGAATGTGGGAGAGATCTGGGAGAGGGCTTTTGTCGCACAAAATAAGTGGAGATTGGTGTTGAATTAAGAGAGAGGGCGTGGAGAAGGCTTATGTGGCGCAAGGTGGAATCCTAGTCTTACTAGGATTCTATCTTATGACTTGTTTTAATTTGATTTCCCAAACCAAATCAAATCAAAATTAGATCAACCCAATTAAAATAGGTCTTAACCCAATTAAGAACCTAATTTAATCAGATTAAATTAGATTTAAATCTGATTTAATTTTCTAATCAAATTAGAAATTAGATTGACTCAAGTCCTAGTTGAACTAGGACTAGTTTTTCCTTGCACTTGGCTTATCCAATAAACCAATTGGATTTGATCCAATCAAGCCCAAACTAAATCTAATTAAATCATATTTAATTAGACTTAATCTCAGCCTATTGGCTTAATCAAATTAAGCCAATTAGCAATCAAATTGCTAATCGATCCTCCTGCAATACTTGTACTGGGTTAAATGTCAATCGTATTGATCATTTAACCCTAGAATGATTCTTAATCATTGATCAACCATCCGATCGGATTATGAACTCTAATGTGTGTGACCTCATAGGTCCGAACCTAAGCCGGTAGTATAGGAACAAATTCCTATACCAATCGAAGTGACCATCTAGCAATGGTACCCGATGACCGGATAGGTCGAATGTGTAGAACAACATCCTTAGAACCCATGCGGATATAGTTTTCATATAATTCATCCTCTTGACCAAAATGATCATAGGACACCCCAGAGTTCAACTGTCAACTCTGATCAGGTTGTCCACATTGTATTTCAAAATATCCAATCCATCTGATGGATTACCCTGGCCAAGGTTTTGCTAAATTGAAATACAGCGACTCATTCTTCTCCAACTCTTGGAGTGGTCAATCCCATCTCGATCACACTCTGACTTCGCAAGTACTTGACTGTGTCCAGAAACCTTTCATCCCTGAATTAGAAATTTAGTTAGTCCAGTACCAAAGCACAGTGAGTTGCTTGTAAGTCACTGAGGCGATCTCAGGTCTAAGGGACACTTATACCTATATCCCATCAGAGATATTCTCGACAGCAGAATACTCTGGAGTTGGTCACGTTCAATGACGATGTACCCTTACATCTCACCTGTATGCCATACCAGTGTCTCCACACTCCTTGGTTAAGAGGACAACCAACCCATTTGGCCTACAGCGACCTATGCTCGATAGAAGCTGTCGTCCTTATTAACAGCTTATCATTTGGTCGTGAACAGTTTTAAGGACTAATCGATAAATCCTCTCTTTATCGAACTTAAATAGTCCTAAGGACTTCATCATAACAACGGAGTTCATTAGAAGATGAAAGCTTATGATGAAGATGCCAAATATATTTTATTTATTAACAAATCATTTACAATACTTGGTTGCTCAACCGTCAACAGCTTGATGATTGACTTTTTGGGACACATTTTCCAACAACTCCCACTTGTCCTAAAGCCACTCGGCACAGTATCTAATACCCATCTTCGACTTGTGGTTGTCGAACTCCTTTATTGCTAGGGCTTTAGTGAAGGGGTCGGCCAGGTTCTCCTTTTCGTCGATCTTCTGAAGGTCGACGTCACCTCGATCCATGATCTCTCGGATCAGGTGGAAGCGGTGCAAGATGTGCTTCGTCCGCTGATGTGCTTTGGGTTCCTTCACCTGAGCTATGGTACCAGTGCTGTCGCAGTAGAGCAGGATTGGACCATCGAGAGAGGGTGCTACTCCAAGCTCGTTGATGAATTTCCTTAGCCGCACAGCTTCCTTTGCGGCATCTGATGCTGCGATGTACTCCGCTTCACAAACAGAGTCTGCCACAGTATGCTGCTTGAAACTCCTCCAGCAGATGGCTCCACCATTCAGAGTAAAGATATAACCCGACACACTCCTACTGTCATCATGGTCAGATTGGAAGCTGGAGTCTGTGAACCCCACAAGTTTCAGATTTGACTCACCATAAACCAACCATTGGTCCTTAGTATTTCTCAAATACTTAAGGATGGCATTAACCACTTTCCAGTGGTTTTCTCCAGGATCAGATTGGTATCTACTCACTACTCCTAGTGAGTATGCCACATCTGGTCTTGTACATGTCATGGCGTACATGATAGATCTCATGGCTGAAGCATATGGGACTCTACTCATACGCTCTCTCTCTCTTCAGGAGTTGTCGGACAATCCTTCTTAGAGAGAGAAATTCCATGGCCTATCGGTAGATAGCCCTTCTTGAAATTCTCCATGCTGAACCTCTTCAGCACAGTGTCTATGTACATGGACTGGGATAACCCAAGCATCCTTTTAGATCTATCCCTATAGATCTTCATCCCTAGGATGTAGGATGCTTCACCCAAATCCTTCATGGAGAACTGTGATGACAACCAAACTTTTATTCCCTGTAGTGCGGGGATGTCATTCCCGATTAAGAGAATGTCATCCACGTACAAGACAAGGAATACCACAACTGAACCATTTGCCCATTTATAGATGCAGGGCTCTTCTCCATTCTTAATGAAGCCATATGTTTTGATCACCTTATCAAAATGCATGTTCCAACTCCGAGAAGCTTGCTTCAATCCATAAATGGATCTCTGAAGCTTGCACATCTTGGACTCATCTGTGGATGTAAACCCCTCAGGTTGTATCATATACACCTCTTCGGTCAGCTCTCCATTCAGGAAAGCTATCTTTACATCCATCTGTCAGATCTCATAATCTAGATGGGCAGCTATTGCAAGCATTATCCGAATAGATTTGAGCATTGCCACAGAGAAAAATATCTCGTCATAGTCAATACCATAACGTTGACGATACCCCTTTGCTACCAGATGGGCTTTATAGGTCTCCACCTTTCCGTCTGCGCCCCTTTTCCTTTTGAAGACTCATTTACACCCAATGGGTTTAACCCCTTCAGGTGGGTCAAGCAATGTCCATACATCGTTGACCTTCATGGACTCCATTTCGGATTTCATGGCTTCAAGCCATTTCTCGAAATCAGGTCTCTGCATTGCATCCATATAGGTGATCGGATCCTCATTATTCTCATCAAGTTCGATGGGATCACCATCCCAGACCAAGAAATCGTAGTATCTGTCCGGCTGATGCGGTACTCTACCGGATCGCCTTAATGGTGCAGGTACATTGGGCTCCGGATATGATCTAATCATATCAGACTCAGGTTCAGCTATTGGTGTCGGTCATTCTACCTGTTGAACTTCATCAAGTTCAACCTTAGAGTCAAAGGTTCCTTCACCAAGGAACTCCTTTTCTAAAAAGATTGCCTTAAGGCTGACGAATACTTTTTGTTCATCAGCATGGTAGAAAAAATATCTTTTTATCTCTTTAGGGTACCCTATGAATGAGCATTTGTCAGACCTAGGTCCAAGTTTGTCTGTGACTAATCGTTTGACATAGGCCGGGCACCCCCAGATCCTAAGGTGTGAATGTGCTGGCTTACGTCCTGTCCATATCTCATATGGAGTCTTAATTACAGACTTACTTGGAACCCTATTTAACAGATAACAGGCCGATTCGAGTGCATATCCCCAGAAGGATATCGGCAAGCTAGCAAAATCCATCATGGATCGGATCATGTCTAACAAAGTCCGATTCCTCCTTTCAAACACACCATTATGCTGTGGTGTTCCTGGAGGACTCTATTGGGAGAGAATCTTATTCTCCTAGATATGTGAGAAACTCACTAGAAAGGTATTCTCCTCCTCGATCAGATCGAAGAGTTTTAATACTCTTCCCAGTTTATTTTTCTACTTCACTTCGGAATCGTTTGAACATTTCAAATGAATCTGACTTATGTTTCATCAGATAGATATATCCATATCGGGATAGGTCATCCGTGAAAGTTATGAAGTAGAAATATCCACCTCTAGCACTGGTGCTCATGGGCCCGCATACATCAGTATGTACTAGGCCCAAGAGCTCAGTAGCTCTCTCACCTTTTTCAATAAAAGGTGACTTGGTCATTTTACCAAGAAGACAGGACTCACAGATTGGAAGTGATTCACAATCACTAACTTCGAAGATTTTCTCTTGAGTCAACCTGTTTATTCTGTTCTTGTTTATATGACCTAGCTTACAGTGCCATAAGTAGATATCTGACACACTATCTAATCTAGGGTGCTTGCCGGTAGAATAGACTCTTATCGGGCTTGATCTTTCTGGTCTGGCTCTGCACTGATGTCCCAGCCTGAACTTGCATCTTCTTCACTTTCTTCTTCTTATTCTTCTTTCCTTTCTCAAAGGATCGAGAACCAGAATATGAACCTCCCACTGAGTTCACCGACTCCTTGTGAAGTTGGTGATCCTTCTCAAAGTTCTGAAGTAACCCCAGTAACCCGTGGTAGTTCTTTTCAGGCTTTGTCATTCTATAATGAGTGAGGAATGGGAGATAAGACTTGGGCAGCAAGTTTAGTATTGCATCTTTCCCAAGCTGCTCATGCAAGAGAAAGTCGAGCTTGCTCAATTGTTCCATCAACTCGATCATGTACAATACATGATCAGTGACAGAGGCACCATCCCATATTTTGGTGTTGAAGATGGCATAACTGGTCTTGTGCCTCTCCACGTCATCGGATGTGCCAAAGGCATCCTCCAACACTAGAAGCATGTCCTTTGGCTGAGCCGTCTCGAATCTACGACTGAACTCGTCGCTCATGGTAGCCAGCATGATACAGTGCATCGTGGTCCGATCACTGAGCCACTTCTGGTAAGTGTCTCTGACTGTTCCACGTGCATTGGCAGCTGGCTTCTCAGGTGCAGGATCCATTATCACATATAGGATCCGTTCATGCTCTAGGACTATCTTCAACTTTCGATACTAGCTACCGAAGTTGGGTCCCACCAACTTAATGATTGGAGCGATAGGGAAGTGGCCATATTTGCACAAAGAAGAACCGTAACCTAATTAGTAATTGATTCATTAAATCTAAAGATTTGGACTTTAATCAAAAAGTTTCTCTCACTATTTTATTCGAATTGGTAGCCTCTACCTCCAACTCGAAGAATTACCCTAATTCCTTAGCGGGTACTAGAATCCACTTAGACTGCACACAAGCCCAACTTTGGTTGGCCAACCCATGTACATCTAGGGGTAGGTTCATAACCAATTGTTTCTCTAAATAATTTCTAGTAATTTGAATTTTGCCCCAGAAACCTAATCAGTAGGCTTTGGCCTCCACCGTAAGGATCCAGTTAGATCCAACCATTAACATGATCATACAAGGTGTATCTAACCAATGAATGATTAAGCCCAACTTTGGTTGGCTCACCTAACCACCATTAGAGAGACACTTCCAAGTCGTCATATGATGAGTGATAATTCCATTAGTCAACAAGCACCAGGCCTTTGGGTCTGCAATGATTATTGAGTTAATGGACTCATTATCAAACACCTTAATGGGAGGCTATGATTCAGTTATCTCCATAACTTTATCATTTTAAGGACCTAATAATTTTAGAAGATTTAAATAATATAGAGGACGAAGTCAGATGAACCAGCTTATCATGATCCTCCCACTGGCTTCACCAAGTCAGCTTAAGGGAGACCAGGGCTGGTCTAGGAGCACCTAAATCAGTCACAGTGATTTACCTAGCTGACATGGGTCAGCTTGAATAGTCAAGTGATCCGATCAAAATATAATTTCACTAAGAGGCCAGATAAGTTCGATCAGTGGGAGGGTCTGCCAAAACTTGCCTTAGACACCATCAGAAATGGCCAGGTAAGCGGGCTCCCAATTAAAAACCACCGGTCTGGTTTACCTTAGACACCAACTGGTTTAATTAGTTTCGATTAGATCAACCTAACAGTTCGTGCTAGACCACTTAGCCAAGAATCAAGTCCATTTGGTTCTCGTTAAAGACATGGACTTGACCAACTACTACTATTGTAATTGATCTAGAGAATCCTTGACCTAATCTAAGACAACAATTGATTAGATTTAGTCAATTCTCTAATTAAGTCCATCTTCAATCTAACCATAGGTCTAACCCAATTAATGGACCTAATTCCCGCTAACCCATTAACCCAATGTGTTATGGTTTGTGTCTTAGGTTCTTCAATTCACAATCCTAGAACCTATTCAAACAACTTCTTAATTCTTAATTAAGTTTTGGGCTGAGGGCTGGGTTCGGCTTTTCAAAAATAATTTTTATATTTGTAAAATAATTTTACAATATGATTCTACCAATCATATTACATGTTTGATTCATAATCAAGATGCAAGTAAAATAAGCATGAAACTACTTTAGATCTAATCTAAACAGGTTCATGTAATTGAAACAATTTCAACTTTAAACAATTTCTTTGCACAAAAATTATTAACAAAAAATTTTATTTCAGATTTAAATATCTTTTAAATCTAATAAATTATAAATTTAATCTAGATCATATCTAACAAATTTATGATTAAAGATAGATCTACACAAACTAGGACAACCTTTGCACTGTAAGGGGTAAACCTTACAGCAGGACAACCTTGCAGTTTGTGATTGATCTAAAATTTTAATTTTAGATTTAATAATCAGATTATAAATTAGATCTAATTTAAGAAATAATCTAAGTATGTATAAATAATCATATAATAAAGAACCTGGGTTCTGATATCAATTGTAGGAACCAGATCTAGGGTTTCAGGGTTAGATCTTGAAACTGTTTCAAGATCATACAGCGGAAGACTAAAATAAATCAAAATTTATTTTCTAAAACCAGAGAATACCTAGATCTAAGATCCTATTACATGATTATTATATAGCATTAAATCAGAAATTAAAATATATAAATATAGCATGAACTACATGTTGATCAAATCAACATGTTTTTATACTACATCTAATGTATGTATTAAACAATAGATCAGATCTATTACCTTGCAAGTTAGATGCTCTAACCTTTCTGATCCGAGCTTAAGGATGATGTTGCAAGCCGCACATGCGTCCGGCCTCTAGGAGTCATCCACACGAGCCCACGAATCTCGATCAGAAGTCCTGCTTCAAGAAATCAGCATAGTATGCTAGTACTGCGCTGATCCTTCTTTGATGGTTGATCAGGTGCCTCCTTCTTCTTGATTTGGACTCTTCCAAAGATGGAAAGTAGAAGGAGGAGTTTCAGATTTGAGACTCCCTCAGGAAACTCAAGATGGAGGGAGGAAAGATATGAAAACAAAAACCCTAGAAGAAGACCCTCTTCTTCTTCACATTTTTCTCTCTAGACATCCAAACTTGCATCTTTTATATCTCCACGACCCAAAGGTATTTCTCTCTAATTTTTTATGACACAAAGGAATATCAAATCTCTATCTTCTCCAAAAAGTTCACAAAGAAACTCATCTTATATAGAGAGATATGATAGAGTCCTTGTCTAGGTCAAACACCTAGTCAAGGCTTATCCAAACATGGCAATTTAAGGGACGCCCAACTCTTGAGCACCTCCTTCATATTTTCGTGCATGGATCACTAGAAAAGGGTTCACAATGTATACCCTAAAAGCCATGAAAATTCCAAAAAAAATTTGGATAAATTTGGTGCAAAATTGAAAGAGTTTTGGATTTCTAAAACTCTATCTCATAGAATTCAAAATCCAAACTTATTCCTTTTAGATTTGATCCAAACCACCTTCCATGTAAGAAAGAAGAGAAGAGACCTTTTGTGAATGTGGGAGAGATCTGGGAGAGGGCTTTTGTCACACAAAATAAGTGGAGATTGGCATTGAATTAAGAGAGAGGGTGTGGAGAAGGCTTATGTGGCGCAAGGTGGAAATCCTAGTCTTACTAGGATTCTGTCTTATGACTTGTTTTAATTTGGTTTCCCAAATCAAATCAAATCAAAATTAGATCAACCCAATTAAAATAGGTCTTAACCCAATTAAGAATCTAATTTAATCAGATTAAATTAGATTTAAATCTGATTTAATT